>NC_025993.2:3245105-3280105 GCF_000442705.2 Elaeis guineensis
TTAGAAAGAATAATATTTTAAAATTTTGAATTATTTTTGGATATCCCTAATATGATTTTCAAAAGTAGAGCTTCCACCTACTATGCTACAAAAATAATTAGCATCCTAATTCTAGGATGAGTGGACCTTTGATTTTTGATTTAGATTTAGAATATTTAGAGATAAATTTTTTATCCTAGAATTAAATTTTATAATTCTCTAATTACTAGGAAGAATTTGAGATTGTTTATCGAATGATGATTCGATCTGAGATTATTATACTCAAATAATTATCTCCAGGGTATAGTGAAATTTGAAGTTAGAACTCTTTGATCATTATTATTTCTCTGACTGAATGGAAAAGATTGAGGTTATCTATTGATATTGACAATTGTTCTACAAAAGATGGATTAGAGTTATTTATAATTTAATTTGATAATGAATTGATTAATTAAGGGTTGTTAATGTTTAGATAAAGAAAATTGATATACTTACTTAGAATAGAGATATTGATTTTGATTATAAGAAAAATATAGTTTTGATTTAGATCAATTTTTGAGTTATTGATTTTATATGGAATGACTTAATGATAAATTTACTTCAAGAATTAGAATATTTAAGAGTTTGAGGGTTTGAGTAAGAAAATTTTAATAACTAGAAATAGTGATATTGATTCAATCAACAATGGTGATATTGATCTTTATGAAATGACTTAATGATGAAGTTGCATCGAGAAATAAATATCAAAAGTTCGAGAATGAGATTGCGATGATAAATCTTCAACCTTTGAAAGTACGAATAAGAGAAAATATTTTTGAATTTTGATTGATTAGGATGTCATCATATGATTCATAAGAAGTATGTTTTTTCTATCTTATGATGGGTTGAAATTAAGAGTGGTTAATATTTTGAAATAATAAATGAATAATGATGAATGAAGTTCTTGTGCAAAAACAGAGACATTGATTTTCTTCTACCTACAAGAGATAGATTTGATTTTAATTTGAGTCATGAGATATTGAATATTAATTTTTACAGGAAATGAGATCATAATTTTGAAATCTTGAAATATTAAAAATCTTTGGGATATTGATCTTGATAAATAAGAAAATGGATGGTTCCATTTTAGATCAATATTTGATGTATTTACTTTTTTCTTATGGAATGATTTAAGAATGAATTTATATCAAGAATTAGAATATGAAATATTTGTGGATGAAATTCTAGTAAGAAACTATGAAGACTCAGGCAAAAAAAATTTCGAGGATGAAATTTTTTTTAGAGGGGAAGAATATCATGGCCTGGCCTGGCCCATGCAACAATCAGCCAAAGCCCAAAACAAAAAAAAAAGGAAAACAGAGGAGAAGAACTCCCGAAGGGAGTCTTCTTCCTCCGTTCACCGGCTCCTAATCGGAGTCGGAAACAAGTTTCCTCCGGTCCTATTTAAGGAGGAGATCCCTCCTCTCTCTTTTCCATCGAAAATCCTAAGCTCAAATGGCGGCAATCATCGAAAAAATCTCCTGGAAGACCGTCCCTGTGCCATCCAATTTCTCGCTGGAAAAGCTTCGCCGGTGACGGAGGTAAGCCTCCTCCCCTTCCTCTCTTCTCCCTCTTTCTTCCCATGCCGATGTGCACGCTCGCCGGCGCCGGAGTCGTCAGATTTTGTTGCGGAAGTAACCTTCATTTTTTACCGTTTTTCTTGGATTACCGACGCCGGTGGTCACCGCCGACCACCGGTTTGGCCCTCTTCTTATCGGCGAGTCATCCCCTCCTGCCGACGGCCGCCCCACGCCGGCTGCGCCGCCGACCGGCCAACCAATGAGGGACCTCACAGTCCCCTGTTTCGGCCCAAAAGGAACCCACGGGAGAAGAAAAAAAAAGAAGAAGAAGAAGAAGGAAAAGAAAAAGAAAAAGAAAAGAAGAAGAAGGAAAAGAAAAGAAAAAGAAAAGAAAAAAGAAGAAAAAGAAAAGAAAAAGGAAAAGGAAAAGAAAAAAAGAAAAATAAAATAATAATAATATAATAATATAATAAATATGATTTTCTCTCCTCTCTCTCTTCCGTGAAGAAAAAGAAAAGAAAAGGAAAGAAAAGAAGAAAGAAAAATAAAATAAAATAAAATAATAAATAATGATATGAATAATAAAATATGAGAAAGAGAGTTTCTCTCTCTTCCCTCTCTCTCTTCAGCTTGAACTAGTATTTTCTCTCTCTAAAATTAGACTTTCTCTCTCTACTTTCTCTCTCTAAAATTCTCTCTCTAGATTATTTATCTCTCCTAAGATTTCTAAAATTTTGAGAAGAATGATGATGAATTTAAATGATCCTCGTGATGGATTTTTGATTCGTGATCGTCGGACGGTACTCCGACATCCACTTTGATCAGATCAAGTATTTTTAGATTTTATTTCTCATGATCTTATTGAATTGTCCACATGATAATCTTAGCATGATTTGGTCTGATCGATCGAATTTGTTGAATCATATCGTCTGAGGAGTTCAAGATGAGTTTTCTCTCTCTAAAATTTTCTCTCTCTAGAATTTTTTCTCTCTAAAGTCATTTCTCTCTCTTGATCGATTTCTCTCTCTTGATCGATTTATCAATGAGGAAATTCTTTTAATAGTCTTGATCTGATTCTAATGAAGAATCCTGATCCATGATTGTCAGACAGCGTACTGGCACCTACCTTAATCAGACTATGAATCTTTAGATTTGATTATCCATCATTTCGATCTAGCCATGACTTGATTTGATCATGTTGATTTTATCAATTGAGATATTGGACCAATCATAATGTTGGATTGTGTCATCTGATCAATTCGAATTGTATCTCATTGATTTCTCTCTCCTCTAATTGTCTCTCTCTACTTGATTTTATGAAATCGATGAAGAAACCTCGGTCCTATCACTTCTTATCCGATTTGATCTGATAGTCAAACTTTGGATCGTTTAGGTCCTAATTAGATTTTGATTAGATGAAATTAGATGATCGGACCCAATCTAAATCGTTGAAATATGGTATTCGTATTCTTTCTAATTATTGAAATTGATTCTGTATAGGACTGTGGATGTTTGATCATGGGATATTGCGATATGATCTATGAACAGAATTTTTTGAAAAAAAATTTATAGAATTATGTGGATTTATTGGAATACGTTTGAGGTAAGTAATGTTTCACTTTTTCTAGATTTATTGGCAAATTATAATATATTTTTCTGACATGATTTGTGAAATGATGCATGAATTGGATGGATGGTATTTTGTTATAAAAATATTTTATTTGAAATGTTATGATGAAGCATGATTGAACATATTGATTCCATGATGTATTATATTGATTTATTTCGATACTACATGATTATATATTTTATTATCGAAATTAGAATATGAAATATAATTTTTGAAGAATTATGATATAAAAAATATTATGAATTGACAACCTGACTTTGTAAAGGACCCCGCCAATGGGGGCATATACGTTGGTAATTGATTGTCCTGAGGGTTTATGTCGCCAGAGAGATCAGCGATAAACCGCCAGAGAGACCTGCGATAACCGCCAGAGAGACCAGCGGTTCCGAAGGACTTTGCTGCCAGATGATTCGCAGCTCACGGCAAGCAGATACGCGGTGTTATGACCCTACTACAGAGAAAATGTGGTCATAGCTCATGGTTGACGAAAAGAAATTGAAGAACAAAAGAAATTGAAATCTCGAAAGAAACTTGAATTTTCGGAAAAGAAATGAATTTTGTATGAATTATATTAAATAATTGAAATTGATTTCGAATTGATGAACTCTATATGTTTATTTTCTATAAATGATTATTTACTTATATGCCTGATGAAATCTGTTGAGAAGTGATCATTGCTTACTGGGCTGTCTAGCTCATTACCTCTTATTTTACTATTTTTACAGATGTTGAGGAATTAAGATGATACAATATATGAATGGAAGAGTGACCAGAAGCACAATCTTCATACTTTTATTTTAGGTTGAAAGGTTTATTGAATTTGATGTAAAACCTTTGAATTGTTGTTGAATTTATTGAGATGTTAAAGAAGAAATTTAGATCGTTATATTTTGAATTTAAATTATTGTCCAATTATTTCACTGTTGTTTTAGAATAGCATGATAAGATGCCTTGCATGCTTATGGGAAGAATTTTCTATAAATATGCGATAGTTATCATGACCCTCGATTTATATTTTCGGATCGGAAGCGTGACACTTAGCCATCAGCAGACAACCAGGCCGACCTCCTGGATGCTGCTACGTGTGCATCCCGTTAGATAAACTGCATGCAGTCACATGCAAGGCATTGTGAAGCAGGGCCCATGTGTCATCTCCTCGCAGTGGCCGTCGACAGGTGTCCATTCTCCATGCAAGCCCGCGCCGTGCGATAACTTCCGTCGGTGGTAATCCTCTTCGTCACTGGGTGGTGGTCATGCCGGTCACATGGGAGAGCCCTCCAGGTGCCACGAAGCCCCATGCAACTCTCTGTATGCGTGCGTGGGAGATCCGAGAGATTATACATCTAGCTAGTAGTACTAAATAGATATAGTATATGATCAGTTGCAGGAGTCAAATAATTCACATGAGCATTCCGATTAGCTTTGCTGATTATATATACGATCTCATCCGCTTTTGGGATCTCTCAAAGGACTTCTTATGGTTTCTGATCCCAATCCCGTCTCCTGGAGCGTTCTTGGTCTCAATGGCTTGCTGGTCACCTTTGGATGCGATGACAGTTTACATGAATACTCTCCAGCTGGTGATTCTCTCTCTCTCTCTCTCTCTCTCTCTCTGTCTCTATGCAGCACTTTGCTCGATAAACTAAAAAAAGTTAAATGGAAATCTTTTAGTAAGTTGCATGATTAACTAAATAGAAGCTAAAAATATCAATCAGTTTTATGTGTGTTGCGGCCAATCGCCTCGTCGCCCGATCGCCGGGAAGCGTGCACCTGCAAAAGGAAGTCCGCACTGACCGGAGGCGGCTCTGGCGGGGACCCTCCGACGGTCAAGTCAGAGAGGTGACTGGGCAACAGTGAAATACAGACGGAGAGCTCGAGAGAGAGAGAGAGAGGGAGGAGCGAGCCTGCGTTTTTGGGAGAGACGGAGCGGATCGATCCTTTGCACTGTTGCCTTCCCCGGTATATATAGTGGAGCTAGGTATGGCGCCGTCATTAATGGCGCGGACAAGTGAGGAACTGTCAACTCACTGTGGACTGTCAGAGCCGCCGTAAAAACGTCATGTCGCCGTGTGGCCGTCCAATCACCAGGGTTGACCCGGCTCTCGACGGGACCATGTCCCTAGGTAACTGCGCCGCATGTCCGTGTCAGAGCTGACAACGTCTGGCGGCTGTACGGTGGTTGGAGGAGCCGACCGACCCAAAGTCGGTAGCCAGCTGAGTGGTGTCGGGCCCCTCCATTGGTCGGCGAGCATCATGTTGCGAGAGTCGGCCATCAGACTTCCTGGCCGGAGTCGGCCAGTCGGTCGGTCGGAGTCGGCCAGTCGGTCGATTGGCCGGTCGGTCGGTCGGCCAGTCGGGGTCGGCCGTCGGGGTCGGCCAGTCGGGGTCGGCCGTCGGAGTCGGCCAGTCGGGGTCGGCCAGTCGGAGTCGGCCAGTCGGAGTCGTCCGTCGGGGTCGGCCCCTTCGACCGTAAGTCAGTCGGTGGGTATTCCCCAACAGTTGCCCCCCTCCACTCCTGAGCCCGATGTCGTGTTGGCTCGCGTGAACACGTGGGCGACGGCTTCGGACGAAAGGAGTGGTATTCCATCTTTTCCTGCCCCGACTCTGGCGATCATATCAACGAATGATCCAATATCGGTCGTCCCGACTGTAGGTCGAGCATGCACGTCGGGTCGGAGGTCGGCCAACCTCCGAACGTTGCTCGTCGACACGATCATTCTGCAGAATCTGATAGTCGAGTAGCATCCGACGTATTCGGATAGGATAACGATGGCAAGTCGAATATTCATTGTCCAGCCCTTGGTCGGACGTATGCGTCGGGATGTATGATAAACGGTGGCAAGCCGAATATCCTTCGATCGATCGTGACCAGATCGGTATGTCGCGAATGCGACTGCGGTCGTCTTGGCATTTTGCCCTTCTTAGTCGAAGCTAAGTCGGCAAGTTAGCCAGCCGCATTAGTCGAAGCCCTTTGCCTTCAGAGGCCGAGGCCGTCGATTTCGGCGATCGATGATCCAGCCGTTGATTCGGCGATCGACGATCGGCCGTGTTGGTCGGAGCCTTTTGCCTTCAGAGGCCGAGGCTGTCAGTTCGACGATCAGTAATCGAGCCGTTGATTCGACGATCGACGATCGGCCATGTTGGTCGGAGCCTTTTGCCTTCAGAGGCCGAGGCCGTCGATTTCGGCGATCGATGATCGAGCCGTTGATTCGACGATCGACGATCGGCCATATTGGTCGGGGCCTTTTGCCTTCAGAGGTCGAGGCCGTCGGTTCGGCGATCGGTGATCGAGCCGTTGATTCGGCGATCGACGATCGGCCATGTTGGTCGGAGCCTTTTGCCTTCAGAGGTCGAGGCCATCAGTTCGACGATCGGTGATCGAGCCGTTGATTCGACGATCGACGATCGGTCATATTGGTCGGGGCCTTTTGCCTTCAGAGGCTGAGGCCGTCGATTTCGGCGATCGATGATCGAGCCGTTGATTCGGCGATCGACGATCGGCCATGTTGGTCGGGGCCTTTTGCCTTCAAAGGCTGAGGCCGTCGGTTCGATGATCGATGATCAAGCCGTTGATTCGGCGATCGACGATCGAACCATGTTGGTCGGAGCCTTTTGCCTTCAGAGGCCGAGGCCGTCGGTTCGACGATCGATGATCAAGCCGTTGATTCGGCGATCGACGATCGAACCATGTTGGTCGGAGCCTTTTGCCTTCAGAGGCCGAGGCCATCGGTTCGACGATCGGTGATCGAGCCGTTGATTCGACGATCGGTGATCGAGCCGTTGATTCGACGATCGACGATCAGTCATGTTGGTCGGGGCCTTTTGCCTTCAGAGGCGAAGGCCGTCGCAGGTATTCTTTTCCCTCGATCTCCATCAGGATCTGCGCACGGGGAGCGGAGAGAGGAGTGTAGGAGTCGTACCTGGGACGCACCGGCCTCGGAGTCTGTCGCCGGGGCGATTTTTGGATCCGTCGGGGTGGAGAAAGCCGACTATCGATCGGGGGCCTGCTTGGTTCGGCGGGCTCCCGACCTTTTCTCCGCTTCTCCTTCGGATCTCTGGGCTCGGCCAAGCGTCGGTCGGACGCTCCTTCGTCCGTGCGCATATACTTGTATGCACGCTCCAGTAGCTCGGCATATGTTCGGGGGAGGGTCTTGTCCAGAGAATAAGTGAATCGGGACGACCTCAGGCCCCGCTTCATGGCTGAAACAGCCATGTCTTCGTTGAGGTCCCGGACCTCGAGCGTGGCCGCATTGAATCACGCCACGAAATGTCGGAGCGTCTCGTTTTCTCCCTGCTTGAGGGAGAAAAGGCTGTCCGACGTTCGCGGCGGCTTTCGGCTAGTGCTGAAATGGGCCACGAACGAGTGCTCGAGCTGCGCGAAGGAATGGATACTGCCCGATCGAAGACCGGAGTACCAAGCCCTGGCAGCCTTGCGGAGCGTGGCGGGGAAGCCGATGCAGAAAAGAGCGTCGGTTGCCCCCTGAATCGTCATGAGAGCTTTATAGCTCTCGAGGTGGTCGACTGGGTCGGTGGAGCCGTCGTATGGCTCCACGTGCGGCATCTTGAACCGACTAGGAATCGATTCGTCGAGGACCAGTCGGGAGAGAGGCTGGGCGATCTGAAAGTGGACGTCGTTCGAGGACTTCGGGCCGTCCGTCTGCAGTTGGGCGAGTCGGCGGTCGATTTCCTCGAACCGTCGCTCGTAGTCGTCCGCTCGTCGATGCTGGGAGACCCCAGGGGTGGAGCCTCCGGAAGATTCTGAAAGGGAGGCCG
This sequence comes from Elaeis guineensis, assembly GCF_000442705.2. NCBI lineage: Eukaryota > Viridiplantae > Streptophyta > Magnoliopsida > Arecales > Arecaceae > Elaeis > Elaeis guineensis. Next base: position 3,253,047 of record NC_025993.2, read on the forward strand.
ACGGTTTGCGCGGCCGCTTCTCCTTCCTTGTCCGTTCCAACGGGGAAGGAGAGGGCCGCTGGGACCGTCGGTCGTCGCGCCGTGGCCGTCCCTCCTCCTCTCCGTGGGAGCGCTGTTGGGAGCGCTCGCATGGAGGCGACAGGGGTCGGCGCGGCCATCGGCGGCTGCTCCTGGAAGGCATAGGTCGGGCCGTCGGTTGTTGCTGGAGGCTTTTGACTGCGTCGGTTAGTACGGTCATCTGCCGCACGATGGCCGCAATCTGGGCCTCCGTGGTCACTGCAGGTCGCGGAGAGCTAGGCTCCGCCGCCGGTGGGGGCGGGGAGGCTTCTTCCCGGCGGGAAGAGCGCCTGGCCGACCCAGTGACTCTCGATCGTTGAGCTCTTATCTTCGTCATGCTGTCCCCCTTCCTGGCGCGCCAATCTGTTGCGGCCAATCGCCTCGTCTCCCGATCGCCGGGAAGCGTGCACCTGCAAAAGGAAGTCCGCACTGACCGGAGGCGGCTCCGGCGGGGACCCTCCGACGGTCAAGTCAGAGAGGTGACTGGGCAACAGTGAAATACAGACGGAGAGCTCGAGAGAGAGAGAGAGGGAGGAGCGAGCCTGCGTTTTTGGGAGAGACGGAGCGGATCGATCCTTTGCACTGTTGCCTTCCCCGGTATATATAGTGGAGCTAGGTATGGCGCCGTCATTAATGGCGCGGACAAGTGAGGAACTGTCAAGTCACTGTGGACTGTCAGAGCCGCCGTAAAAACGTCATGTCGCCGTGTGGCCGTCCAATCACCAGGGTTGACCCGGCTCTCGGCGGGATCATGTCCCTAGGTAACTGCGCCGCATGTCCGTGTCAGAGCTGACAACGTCTGGCGGCTGTACGGTGGTTGGAGGAGCCGACCGACCCAAAGTCGGTAGCCAGCTGAGTGGTGTCGGGCCCCTCCATTGGTCGGCGAGCATCATGTTGCGAGAGTCGGCCATCAGACTTCCTGGCCGGAGTCGGCCAGTCGGTCGGTCGGAGTCGGCCAGTCGGTCGGTCGGCCGGTCGGTCGGTCGGCCAGTCGGGGTCGGCCGTCGGGGTCGGCCAGTCGGGGTCGGCCGTCGGAGTCGGCCAGTCGGGGTCGGCCAGTCGGAGTCGGCCAGTCGGAGTCGTCCGTCGGGGTCGGCCCCTTCGACCGTAAGTCAGTCGGTGGGTATTCCCCAACAATGTGTAAAGTGAAGTATCTGGATCCAAGGTGCTGCATTAGAACTCCAGTTGTGGTACTTTAATTTTTCATGGTTTTTTTTGATGAAAAGGGAGGCTGAAAAGCCATCCAGTTGTGTTACTTTCTAATGGTGGTGCGCTTATTTTGCGTCATCGTTTCCTTCTCGCTTGTAATAATAATCTATTTCCATATATACATGTCAGTGCAAAGATTATTATAGCAACCAGGAGAGCAGCACAAGAAGCTTGAAGCTGCTAGAACCTAAGTGCATGGAGTTCATATCAGCCCTTGCAGCCGGTAATCAAGCACGATTACTTGTCGATGTGGAGTGCGGTGGGTTTTCGCCATGCACCCTAGCCTTAGCAGCAGCAGCAAGGCATACCGGAGGCTGCCTCGTCTGTGTTCGCCAAGAACAAGAAGAGCTTGATGACACCAAAAGCCAGATTGAAAGATTTGATCTGGGAGATGCGGTGGAATTCGAGCTTGGAAAGCCTTCTGAAGTGATCAATCAATTGAAGAACATCGATTTCGCACTCATCGATCATGAGGTCGAAGCCTGCATGGAGATTTTCTTAGCTATGGATATGAACCCTCGTGGGTCAGTGGTGGTGGTCAGCAATCTATTCCATGGAAGAAGAGCTGGGGCCTCATATGGCCAAGTAGTCAGAGGGAGAGCGGGGACTGAGTCGGTGGTACTACCTATTGGTGAAGGAATGGAAGTGACAAGAATAAAAAACGATGGAATGTTGAAGAGAAGCAGGCATGTAGGCAAGAAACCTAAGAGGACTTCCTTAGTGTATGAATAATATTTGACAGATGTTTCATGCTAGCATGAGAAGTCAAGACAAATGCTATATCATGGAAATAAATTTAATTATTTAAGTCATTAATTTAGTTGACACAATTTTTCTCTTTTTTTCAGTATGGAGGGATTCCATGTATTCAATTGCTTCTATGCATTAAGCAATTATATGATGAAATTCCTTCAAAAAATTAAAGATCTTATCATGAAATTAAGTGTGCATGCATGCATGCATGCTTGCCTGCATTTTTCGGTAATTGTGGTAACATGTTTGGTTCTCCGAGTGCCGTTGAGGTCCACCACAAACTCACAAAGAGGAAACTTGATTTCCTTTATTTGGGTCTCCCGTTTTCTCGATACACAGCTTAACATGTCACACTGCTTCAAAATCCCCAAAAAACGTTATGTATGAGTAGGGCCTGAAAGCAAACTGTTGGGTGGATGTCTGGTCAGAACACCACCTCCCAAGATTCTTTCAGTACCACGCGATGCAGCAGGAAGAAAGAAGAAACAAAACAAAAGGAAAAACAATCAAAATACGTGGATCAGCCACAAAAGGGCTCGCCTCCACGGGACATGTAAACTTCACTATGAAAAAGAAATTTTACAAGAGGAGACATCACCCTCAACCCTTGTACACCCAATTCTCTCTCACATGAAGTTTCCCTCACAAAAGCTCTCTCTCTTGGAGACCCCCTGAACCCTTGAAGAGCCTGGCGACCGCTGTCCAGGAGCCTCTTGCTCCTTCTCTCACAGCGCCTCACGCCTCTCTCTCTCCTCTTGGTTCGTACGGCAGCGAGAAACCGAAAACCACACAACCCTCTGTTTCGTCACAGGCCTTTTAAAGGCTTAAACAAAGGTTAAAGCATGATTAGAAAGGGATTAGGACTCCTTAACAAAGCCAAGAAACCTTCCTGACCGTCGGATCAAGACCGGGAATCACCTGGGCCCTCCGATCGCGCTCCGGTCCATGAAATAGGGCCGTGGACCGCGAGAAATGCGTGGGAAACGCCCACGCGGTCCACAGACCGCTCTGTGGACCACTCGGTCCACGATGGACCGGGGATGGGCCAGCAGGCCGCTGGGTCGCGCGTCCCGCGCGGGCCTGGGCCTGGGACGCGCGTCCCGCGCGGGCCTGGGTCGCGCGTCCCGCACGGGCCTGGGTCCCGCGTCCCACGCGGGCCTGGGACGCGCGTCCCGCGCGCCGCCGCCTGCGGCCGCGCCGCTGCCGCCCGCCGCCGGTTGCCGGCGGTCCTCCGCCGCCTCGATTCTAGTGCCGACTTCAAAAGCTCGTATCTCCTCCATCCGAGCTCCGATTCAGGTGATCTTGGTCTCGTTGGACTCCGTTTTTCGCCGCGAACCTCGCTGTGGGCTCATTGTGGGCTGAATCTCGAGGCGTCAAATCCTAACAATCTCCACCTCGACTCGATATTCGGCCTCCTCCAAACTCCGAGAGCTTCTGGATCTCCTCGCCCCCATGCCCTGGGGCAATCGCCTGCTGATCATGGATGGGCAAACATGGGAGTCGAGCCAGGCTGCTCGATCCCATCTCCGTCGTATGCTGTGCTCCTCCTGACCTGAGACCTGCTCGGGGCATGATCCTGCGGCAATAGGAATCTTACCTTGCGACGTCGCCTCTCGTCCTCCCGAGTCTCCTGTCTCGTGCCCGATCCACCTCCTGGAGCTCCACCTCGCTCTGGGCTCCACCTGGCTCCCGATGCTCCACCTCGCACTGGACTCCCTGCCAGGTAATAATATCCTCTGCTCCCCTTCTTCCCCTCCAGCACAATCCTATCGCCGCGTAGCACCCTCAGGATTCCTCCACCAGCTACCGTCCTGTAGCCTCTCGAATCCAGTCTGCTAAGTGAGATAAGATTCTGCCTGAAATCGGGTATGTATCGGACCTCCCCCAATCTCCTCACTGCACCGTCATGTGTCCTCCAGCTGACCGTCCCAATGCCTCTGATCGCACAGCTCGATCCATTCGGCAGATATACAGTGCTCTCACTGTTCTCCAGGGAGTCAAACTGCTCCTCTCTGCAACACACATGATAGGGGCATGCAGAATCTAATATCCACTGCTGGGAAGAAGTAGATACCTCGTCAGATATCTCTAGGACATCTCCATCTGAATCACTGCCGGCCGTCGCTACAGCAGCCACCGTCCGATTTTTCAGTTGAGGGCAATCTCTGGCTAGATGCCCCAACTCCTCACACCGGTAACACCTGGTTTTGCTCAAGTCCCTCCTGGACTTAGACCGCCCTCGATGCGATCTCCTGTCGCTCCGTCTACCGCCTCCTGCACCTCCAGAAGTCACCAAAGCTGAGCTATCACCACCTGAGCTCGAAGCTGGGTTCTCCCTCCTGAGAACATCGTTCTGGAGTATCGCCGCGGTGATCTCGTCCATCTTGATAGTGCTCTTCCCCACTAGAAGAGCAGTCACCAAGGACTCGTACGAAGAAGGAAGCGACGCCAGCAAAACCAGCGCCCTGGTCTTCTCCTCAACGTTCTCGCCAACGCTGAGAAGGTCGGTGAGGATCTTCTGGAAGTGGCTCAGATGCTCCTGCACGCTCTGTCCCTCAGTCATCCGCAGTTGGTAAAACTGCCTCCAGAGGAAAAGAGTGTTGGTGAGAGACTTCGCCATGTACAACTCCTCGAGCTTCGACCACAGCACCGTCGGGGAAGTCTCGCTTAGCACATGGATCACCACCTCATCCGTCAGGTACATGCGGATGGTACTCACCGCCTGCATCTGTAGCCGTTTCCAATTCCGCACCTCCATGGTGGTCGGCTTCTCATCGCACAAGAGAGCATCGATCAACCCCTGTTGGATGAGCACGTCCTTCACCCTTGCCTGCCACAAGGAGAAATTGCTCTTACCATCGAACTTGTTGATCTCCATCTTGATTGTTCCTGTTTTCTCCATCTTCAGTCTTGCTCACCACCACTGCAATCTGCGTCCTTGTACCGCCTTGCTCTGATACCACTTGTTGGATGGATGTCTGGCCAGGACACCACCTCCCAAGATCCTTTCTAGTACCACGCGATGCAGCAGGAAGAAAGAAGAAACAAAACAAAAGGAAAAACAATCAAAATACGTGGATCAACCACAAAAGGGCTCGCCTCCACGGGGCATGCAAACTTCACTATGAAAAAAAATTTTATAAGAGGAGACCTCACCCTCAACCCTTGTACACCAAATTCTCTCTCACATGAAGTTTCCCTCACAAAAGCTCTCTCTCTCTTGGAGACCCCCCTGAACCCCTGAAGAGCCTGGCGACCGCTGTCCAGGAGCCTCCTGCTCCTTCTCTCACAGCACACCCGCGCCTCTCTCTCTCTCCACGGTTCGTACGGCGGCGAGAAAACCGAAAACCCACAACCCTCTGTTTCGTCACAGGCCTTTTAAAGGCTTAAACAAAGGTTAAAGCATGATTAGAAAGGGATTAGGACTCCTTAACAAAGCCAAGAAACCCTCCTGACCGTCGGATCAAGACCGGGAATCACCTGGGCCCTCCGATCGCGCTCCGGTCCACGGCCCTATTTCGTGGACCGAAGCGCGATCGGAGGGCCCAGGTGATTCCCGGTCTTGATCCGACGGTCAGGAGGGTTTCTTGGCTTTGTTAAGGAGTCCTAATCCCTTTCTAATCATGCTTTAACCTTTGTTTAAGCCTTTAAAAGGCCTGTGACGAAACAGAGGGTTGTGGGTTTTCGATTTTCTCGCCGCCGTACGAACCGTGGAGAGAGAGAGAGGTGCGGGTGTGCTGTGAGAGAAGGAGCAGGAGGCTCCTGGACAGCGGTCGCCAGGCTTTTCAGGGGTTCAGGGGGGTCTCCAAGAGAGAGAGAGCTTTTGTGAGGAAAACTTCATGTGAGAGAGAATTGGGTGTACAAGGGTTGAGGGTGAGGTCTCCTCTTGTAAAATTTTCTTTTCATAGTGAAGTTTGCATGCCCCGTGGAGGCGAGCCCTTTTGTGGCTGATCCACGTATTTTGATTGTTTTTCCTTTTGTTTTGTTTCTTCTTTCTTCCTACTGCATCGCGTGGTACTGGAAAGGATCTTGGGAGGTGGTGTCCTGGCCAGACATCCACCCAACACAAACTAAATTTTCACTTTCTCGTATATAAAAAATGCTTCCTTCGTTTTTGTTGTTTCTCTAATAGATCTTGAAAAGCTTTGATGCCACTATTATCCCATGGATTGAAAATGCTTTGGGGCGCTTGTTATGCCTTTTTAAAAGATTATTTGGCTTATAATCGCTGACTTAGCAACTCCAGAATTGACAGAGCAAATATAGCTGCACATGTATACCATACATTAAAGTGCATCCCTGCGCTCTCCCCATGCACCACCTAACATTTCGCTAACGTGTTCAGTTGCACAGTTGGAGCTGACATGTCAAGTTGGTTGACTGTGTGGATGGGCATGGCCGCTGATTTGTGCAGTTGTAATGTTCTCGTATGTTTGAAAAAAAAATTGAAGACCGGGGAGGAGAGCAGGGGTGATGGATATGGGAAATGATCTAATATGAAAAAAAAGAGAAAAAAATTAAAGAGGGAGAGAGGAGAAGGAGAGGTGTAGGATTGCTGATCTGATGGATGATTAGCTCTTTAGATTACCCTAGGGAGGTAATTAAAAGAAAGAATGATCTGATAAGAGAGGTACAGTGATGTATCACTATGCTATTCAATGCTGGAAGGAGGAAAAAAAGAAAAAAAATATATTGTAGAGGCTGAGGACGGTGGCTGTGCATGACAGGGGGAATAGTGGGGAGGGTGGATTAGATGGAGCATTTATTTGTGAATAATAAAGGCATGGAGGCATTGGGTTTAAGAAAGATTCTGTAGGAGCTGCTGGCTCAGTTGCTCTGGTTGAGGCTTGAAGGTAGGATTTTTAGTTAGGGCTGGTTTTTTTCCTTTTTTTTTTTAATTTTTTTGCTCATTGCATGTTTTGGTTTATTGTTAGTTGCAGAGTATGAAAGGATTGTTTGAGCAAGGATTATTTGAGAGAGGGAGTTTTTGGCCCGAGCAGGATTAGGTATTTTTTTCTTCCCCATTAGTATTATGTAATTTTTAGTATCATATAAGAAACCTAATTCGATTTTTCATCAGTTATATAGAAGGATTGCTGTTTTAGTAACAACAGTCTTCTGCTCCTTATTTTATAACATCATTTGGGAGAGGGCCGGTCAGAGGTTTGGGTACAGTTGCTACTTCGGTGCAGCAGCCTTACTGTGCTAAAAAAAGTTTTGGAGCACAGTTGCTGCTGTGGTGCAGTAGACTTCTAGTGTCCATGAACTGGGACAGAGGTTGCTGCTAGAATTTAGCGGCCATCCATCATATTCATGAAAATCAAAAAAATCTCAAACGAAAGGATTCGTACGTGATTGCTGCTATGGTGCAGCAGCTTTTCTGTACCAGAAAAAAAAGGAAGAGGATTTGAATGGAACAGAGAAAAAATGAAGGAGGGTAAGGTGGGCTCACAGATCATCGCATTGGACGATTGGGAATAGAAAGTAGAGTGCGGAAAAAAGATGGGTTTGGGGTCAGATCTATGGGTTAAGCCCCATGATTAGGTCAGGGCTTGGTATGGGGCTTGGTTTGAAAAATTTTTGTCCTGGCCTTGATCCAAACATATGTGGGCTTGGGCTGAATATGGGCTTACGGTCAGCTGCATGGGTTAGGGCCAAGATATGGGTCTGGTTGAAGGTCCGATTTGGATAGGTTTGGGCTTGAGCTTTGATTTGGCCTACGAAAGTTTGGGCTGGGGCTTGGGGTTGGGCTTGGAGTTTTTAGGTCTAGGGTCAGGTCCATGGGTTAAGGCCCATGCTTAGGTTAGGATCTGGTATGGGCTTTTACTTGGCCTATGAAAGTTTGAGCATGGACTTGGGCTTCGACTTGGGTTTGGGCTTAGACTAGGATGGGTTTCACTAGGGTTGATCTAGGAATGTTTGGGCTCAATTTGAGCTAGGGAGTTTTGGGCTTGCCTTAGGATGTTGTGGGTTTGCATTAATAGATTTTTTGGGCTAAACCATCGGGCCAACAGTAGAAGGGGTGGGAGCTAGGTTTGGGGTTTTCGGTTGGAATTAGGAATGTGAAGATTGCCAGAGAAATGGAGGAACAGTGAGGGGTGGATGGACAGAAAAAATCAAGAGAGAAAAAGCTATGCTCGCACATTAGCGGAATAGAACCGAGGGAAGGGGAAAAAAAAAGAAAGGAATGAAGGATGAGAAGAGGGTTAAAAATGATAGGAGAAATGGAGAGGAGGGTGAACAGATATAGACAGAAAAGGAAAAAAAAATTTAACCTCTCGGTGGTGAAACATGAATGGGAGGAAGTTAGAAAGATGTAAGGAAAAAAAAGACATAGATGAACCCCAAAAAAAGAAATTAGAAAAAGAAGAGAAGTGATAATTTAGAAAAAAAAAGAAGCAGAGGATGGCTTGCCTGTGACCACCGACGATTATGGAATGCGATCCGCCCACTTCGGATGTCAATGGTATCGAGCTTGGGTAGATCTCCATTTTGGTGAAGAAGAAGAGCACAGAAGGTGGGCTAGGTCTTTTACGGGGAAGATGAAAGAAGAACTAGAAGAGGAAGGAGGGAGGGAGGGAGAAGACAGGGTTAAGCCAAAGGTAGGAGGAGGGAGGGAGAGGAGAAGATTAGGGTAAAGGCAGAAGGAGGAGATGAGAAAAATTTGGAATGAGGGAAAAAGAGAGAGCGAAATGAGGGAAGAAAGGAAGGGAAAAGAGAGAGGGATCAGGCATCGGCGAGGGACGTCGGCAACACTCGATTCCGATGGTCGGAGGAGGGAGGGAGAGGAGAAAAGAGGGTTAGGTTGAAAGGAGAAAATAAAAAGAATCTAGAAGGAACGAGAAGAGGCGAGCAAAATGAGCAAATAAAAAGAGAGGGTAAAAAATAAAAAAAAATCATAGTTTTATAGAAAAACCTATGTTTATTTTCTTAATTCAAAAGAGTCCTCCGACCAAGGTCTGATATGGGGCTTGGTTTGGAAAATTTATCCTGAGCTTTGATTTGGCCTACAAAAGTTTGGGCTTGGGCTTCGGATTTTTGGGCATGCGGTCAGATCCATGGGTTAAGGATCATGGTTAGGCTAGGGCTTGATATGGGGTGGGCTGAGGAGTGGACTTAGGCCTTGACTTAGTTTGAAAATTTTTGATTCTGGATTGATCCAAACATATGTGGCCTTGCATTGGATATGGGCTCAGAGTCAGCTGTATGGGTTAAGACCGGGATATAGGCTAAGTTGAAGGCTTGATCTACATAAGTTTGGGCTTGGACAATTTTTTGGCCTATGAAAGTTTGGGCTTAGGCTTCGACTGGGAGTCGATTGGGCACTATTACAAAATGGGGCTATAGCAGCGGTTCACAACAGCTGTCGTAGCTTAAAAAATCGCTGCCATAGCGTACAGCAGCGATTAGACAACCGTTGCCACTGTGATCATCACCGTAGGTCTATGGCAGCGGTTATTATAGTGGTTGGGTCAACCACTGTCATAGATAAAGTATGGCAACGGTTGTCCAACTGCTGCTATAGAAAAGTTATCACAGTGGTTGTCCAGCCACTGCTATAGCAGCGGTTGCCCAATCACTGCCATAGATCAGCAGTTGTCCAATCGTTGTCATAGCTAAGCTATTGCAGTGGTTGGACAACCACCGCCGTATTGGCAATGGCAGCGGTTATCCAACCATGACCATATGGCAGAAACTTAAGAGAGAGAGAGATCGACGGGCTGACGGGTGCCGAGCGACGGCGGTGGTGGGGTTGCGAGCCACCGCCATCAGTGGCGACGACAGCGATGGGCAGGGCTGGTAGAGAGAGAGATTGTGAAATGCTTAAGCCTAGACTGTTGCTGGTTGACTACTTAAATTATTATATACAGATCATTCATTACTTTCACAATTGATGTAGGACTATCACAATCAATAATAGTTTGGACCTATCATAATGGTTGTAGATAATTGCTATCATAGGTCAGTCTATGGCAGCGGTTATCGATAGCCGCTGCTGTAAGTCAATCTATGATAGCGGTTGGTGATAACCGCTGCCATCAATGGAGATATAATAGCGGTTATATCTAAGCACTACCATAAATTTGAGATATGACAGCAGTCAATAAACCACTGCCATAGATCTATAGCAATGGTTATTACGCAACCGCTGCTATAGAGGTAGAATATAATTTTTTTTCTGAACATGGTATAATTTTAGAATTTAAAGTCTATCTTTATTATTCATTATCTAAATAATTATTATTAGAATATTATCATAAAAGATCATCTCGATCCGATAGCCCTAGTATGTCGATCGTTAAAATTTGATTTCGATGGTCATGAATGACCTCATGATGATCTGATAGTTAGAGATCATCGATGAATCCAAAAATTTTCAACGACGATCTCGGTGATATTTATATTATACTATCAAAATTTTACTTCAATCGGATATCATTATCATAGTCAATTTAGCATGAGATTATTTGGGCCATTAAATAAAAATGAATGATCAAAAGGCTAAATGACATCCAATTATAGGTAATTTTTTAGATAAATAATCTTTGCTACTATTTTGATCATTTATATGGTGATGATCGTAAAATTCAAACTGCACGTATATGAACGATCCAAAACTATCTGTCTCTTGATTCTCATTCTTAAAGTCCTTAAGTAATTATACTTGTACTTTTATAAGATCTGCTTAACATAAATAGTTCATATACATGTGGTTTGAATTTTACAATCACCATCATATAAATATTTAAAATAGCAGTAAAGATCATTTATCTAAAAAATCATCTTAATCGGATGCTGTTTGACCTTTTGATCACTAATTTTTTATTTAATGGTCTAAATAATTTTATGCTAAATTGATTATGATAATGATGTGTAATTGAAATAAAATTTTGATAGTATAATATAAATATCATCAAGATCATCATTGAAATTTTTTAGATCTATCGATGGTCTCTATCTATCATATCACCATACGGCTATTCGTGACTGTCGAAATCAAATTTTAATGATCGACAAATCTAGGGCTACTGGATCGAGGTAATTTTTTGTGATGATACTCTAACAATTATTATTTAGATAATGAATGGTGAAGATAGACTTTAAATTCTAAAATTATGTCATATTCAGAAAAAAATAGAAAAAAATTTATATTCTGTCTCTATAGCAGCGGTTGAAGAAAAACCGCTGCTATAGGATTTATAGCAGCGGTTATGCAACTGCTGCCATATATTATATAGCAGCAATTTATCAACCACTATCATATCTCGAACTTATGGTCGCGATTACATAGAACCATTGCCATAGCTCGAACTTATGGTAGCATTTATCGCCAACCGCGAGCCTATGGGAGCTAAGGTTGGGGTTTTCAGTTGGGATTGGGGATGTGGAGATTGTCGGGAAAATGGAGAAATAGCAAGGGGTGGATGGACGGGGAGAATCAAGGAGAAAAAAACTATGGTCTCACATGAGCAAGATAAAATTGAGGAAATGGGAAAAAAATGGAAGGAATGAAGGAAGAGGGGTTTAAAATGATAGGAGAAATGGGGGAGGAGGATGAACGAATGTAGACAGAAAAAGAAGAAAAATTTTAATCTATCGGTGGTGAAACATGAATGGAAGGAAGTTGGAGAGAAGTAAGAAAAAAAGACATAGATAAACCCAAAAAAAAATAAAAAAAGAAGAGAACGAATAATTTAGGAGGAAAAAAGCAAAGGATGGCTTATCCATGACCAGCAGTGACTGTGGAATGCGATCTGCCTACTTTGGATATCAATGGTGTTGAGCTTGGGTGGATCTCTATTTTGCTAAAGAAGAAGGGTGGAGAAGGTAGGCTAGATTTTTTTCAGAAAAGAGAAAAGAAGAACTAGAACAGAAAAGAGGGAGAGAGGGAGGAGAGAGGGTTAAGGCGAAGGTAGAGGGAGGAGGGAGGGAGAAAAGAAAATTAGGGCAAAGGTAGAAGGAGGAGATGAGAAAGATTTGGAATGAAGGAAAAAGAGAGCGAAATAAGAAAAGAAAAGAAGAAAAAGAGAGGAAAGAGAGAGGAATCTGGCATCGATGAGGGAGATCGGCGTCACTCAATTCTAGCGATCGAAAAAGGGAGAGAGAGGAGAAGAGAGGGTTAGGTCGAAAGGAGAAAATAAGAAAAAATTGAAAGGAATAAAAAGAGGCGAGCGATACAAGGGAAAAAAGAGAGGATAAAAAAATAAAAAAATATAATTTTATAGAAAAACCTTTATATATTTTTTTATTTCAAAAGAGTCCTCCTTGATTTTATTTATAGAAAATCTTTTGTTAAATCTGTAAATTATATTTTAAAAAAATAAAAACAATATATGCAGGAAAAAAGGGTTTTCTTATTCTAAAAAATCTAATAAATATTTGGAGCTGAGCCACATGTAGAAATTGATATTTTTATCAAAGCACAATTTTGTTATTTTAAATCATCTATATTTATGTTCTCTAATCATGTTTTGTTTAATCATAGTAATCATTTGTTTATAGATATTATTATACTAATTAAAATTAAATTTATATTTTTTGATATTGATTTAAATCTAATTGATTTTATCTTGTTTTAATAAGATCATGTATAATATGCAATTGGAATTCTAATTTGGTAATTAATTATAATTTCAAAAATAAATTTAATTAAGATTTTTTGCAAAATTATGCTACACAAGAAATCATTGCTTCGATAAAATTGAAATCGATGATCACAATTATGTGGATAAAAAATATTACAAATATCTATACGAAGAATATATTTTATTATTATTTTTTAAGTGTATAAAATTTTGTTAAATTTGGGCAATATACATGGATAAAAAAAATTATTTTATTTTAAAAAAATAGAAAAAAAGTGGCATGGATTCCAAAGTTGTGGTAGTATTTTTAATAAAAAAATATATATTGCTTACCATTAAAAATATCTATAATTTTTCTTAGAATGTGGTTGCTGTTGTTGGACCAATGGAGTGTTTTGTAGTTTTTTTTTTGCATTGTTGGTAATGCAAAATATATATATATATATATATAAAAGAACAAGCAATATATATTTTTCTACATGTGGAGTGCAATATTTTAGTATTTAGATTTTGCTCTTATTTATTTTTTGTTATTCATCCCAAAATTTTGGTAACATATACTTTTTAGTTCTGTTAAACTTCAAATTCCCAAAATCTAAATAGTTTAGGATGTATATGATATTTTTTTGACTTTTTTATGTATTTATTATAGAAAAATAGTAATTCTAAAAAGGACTCCCATAGCCCTAAGGAGTACAGTGCAATGAGCACGTTAGAGAAATGGTGAGGAAATTGAACGAATATAGGATGGAATAATCTAATATTGACATGCTTGATCATATCAAGATAGTCAATGGAAAGATTCAAGAAATTATATTTGCAAAAAATATTATAAATGAAGAAGAAAGATTCTTAGCATTGAGAGCGATTTTATCTAGACTTTGGTAATATCTTTTAAATCATTTTTTGGGATCACTGACATCACAAAAGAACTATTCATGGCTAGTAAAGAGTTTTGTTGATGAGTACATGAAAAAAAATATAACTCGATAAGCCACTTTTTCTTTATGCCCTAATTTTCGTCGTCATGGACATGTTGTATTAGGCGATTCATGCCTATCAAAAGCAATACCTAGGCATGTTCTTAGAGAAATTATAGAGTCTATCCCAAGAAAAATTTGATATATTCATCCTTGATCTTTTGTGTCAAAGAACCTTTTATTGTGGATAGTTCCTTTAGTAGCATAATATTCACCTACAATGTAAATATATGTACGTTGTTTTCAATCTATGAAATACTATCAATTATATGATACATGACTTTACATTGAGCTATTTATATTGCATTTATTATTCATTTTGTTATGGAAAGTTCTAAAAAAAAATATGACTATCATTCATATCTACTTAAATGAAATGAATATATATTGCAAACAATGCTGAATTTTTATGACACTACAATTTTCATGATTAAAATTATTCTATACTTCTTGAATAAAATATATAATATGTTTATTATGTAATATATATTGTGCAGGTATATATAGATAAATTAGAGCGAAGAGGATGCAGATACTTAGAGAACAAAAAAATCAATGATTGATAAAAGCAAATCATAATTTGAAGCATGATTGAAGGAAGAAGAAAATGATCCAAATACATTTTCATTCCATTGTAAATAGTGAAGAAAATCTAGATACTATTCGATATGAGACTTCCAAAAATACTGATCAACAAGCAGCATGTAATGCTAAAACAGATATATCATGACGATTGCGTGGCGGACTAGGTTGCCAACAAAATACAAATACATCTTCTTCTGAATGTCAAAGTAAGGTTTTAATTTTTTTTTAAAAAAATAAATATTCAAAAAATTGGAATGAAACTTAGATCTTTTATGTGTAGAAAAATTTGTTGAGCCTTTTGATATGGGTCTACTAGAACATTGTTGTGGTTTCTATGAAGCTATATTTTGGTATGCAGAATGTATATGAAAATCCAAAAATGCATTAAGGCTCACATTTAGCATATGTTGTTGTAAAGGTAGAGTTGATTTATCAAAGTTGAAAGAAACTCTAAATTTTTTGGACCTTTTGCTGAGAAGTGATGGAGGGCAAATGGTGACAAAATTTAGAGAAAAGATTAGAGTATATAACTCAAAATTTGTATTTACATCGATTGGGGCAAAAATTGATAATAAAATTAATAAAAAATTTAGACCTTATATTTTTTTGATTAGTAGATAAAATCATCATAGAATGGGATCGTTGTTACCTATTGATGGAGAAAAGCCAAAACTTGCGCAATTATACATATATGACATTGAATATGAAATACGCAATAGAATTAGAGTGATTATTTCTGATAATGGTTATTCTGAAATAGATGAAGGGATTGTAGAAGGCTTGATCAGGATGTTTGATACTAAAAATCAAATTATCAAAGCTTTCAGAATGGCTAGAGATCATTTTAGAAAATCTGATTTCCTACTTGTGCGATTAAGACTATTAGGGAAGCATCATAGAGATGGTCTACAATATAATGCTCCTTCAGCATCAAAAATTGCTGGATTAATTGTTGGTGACCTTGGTCAGGTAGATCGCCCACATGATATTATTATTGAACATAAGATGAAAAGTTTAAAATGTATTAGTGATTTGAATCTAAGTTTCATGACTATGCAGTATCCAATTTTATTTCCATATGGTAAGGATGGTTTTAGAATTGATATTAAATATAGAGAACTTAGAAGAAAACATAATGTAGCCAGACAATATATTATAATGAGAAAATTTTATGCTTATAGGATACAGCAAAGAGCAAATGAAGGGAAAATATTAGTAAGAGATGATAGATTATTCCAACAATATTTGGTTGATGCTTTTGCATATATTAAAAAGAAAAGACTGGATTATATTAGAAGAAATCAGAAGGATTTTTGTTTCAAAATTTATTAAGGTATAAAGGATGCAGTTGTACGGGGTGACATCGATAGTGATGCCATTGGAAAGTGAATTATTTTGCCATCAAGTTTTACTGATAGTCCAATATATATGATCCAAAATTACTAAGATGCTATCGGTATTTGTAAATAGTATGGACATCCAGATTTATTCATCACATTTACCTGCAATGGACAATGGCCTAAAATCAAGGCAGCTTTGAGTTTAATTTTGAATTCAGAGAGCTGAAGACAGGTCTGATATTGTGAGTAAGATTTTCAAAATAAAAGTCAAAGAATTGTTGTTGGATCTTACTAAAAAAAATCATTTCAAAAAAGCTGTAATAACCCAGAATTAAAAAAAAAAATAGAGGAGGAGGAAGACTCCTAACCGGAGTCTTCTTCCTCTCCGTTTACGACGAAATCGGACCGGTAGAGTCCGATCAGAGGTAGAAAATCTCTCCTATAAAACCCTCCTTCCCTCCCTTATGTTTCTGCAATTGGTTTTAGAGAGATTTTTAAGAAATTGAAGGATTTTTTCAAGAGGATCCGTGGGTTCTTAGATGGAAAAAAAGGATTGCCGGAGTTCTTCTCGACTGCCGGAGCTCGAGGTAAGCCCCTCCCCTTCTTCCTCTCCCTCTTCCCTTTCTCCCCTGGCCCAAAGCCTCGCCGCTGGCCAACCAACGAGGGGACCTCACGGTCCCCTGTTTTGGCCCAAATGAACCCACGGAAAAAGAAAAGAAGAAGAAAGAAGAAGAAGAAAAGAAAAGAAAAGAAAAGAAAAAGGAAAAAGAAAAAGAAAAGAAAAAGGAAAAAGAAAAAGAAAAGAAAAAAAAAGGAAAAAGAAAAAGAGAAAAATAAAAATAAAATAAAATAAAATAAAATAAAAAGAAGAAGAAGAGAGAAAAATTTTCTCTCTCTCCTCTCTCTACCTTCTCTCTCCAGTTTCTCTCTCTAGATTCTCTCCCTATTTTCTCTCTCTAAACTTTTTCTCTTTTTATGAATTTTGTCTCTCTAGAGTCTTCCTCTCTCTCTGATTTCATCACGGATCCTAGGATAAAATTGAGATGAAAATAAGATGATCTGAGATTGCTCCGAAATTCGTGCGGTAAATCTGATCCTAGTTCGATCCTATTCGAAATTTGTAACACTTGATTCATATTGAGTCACCCTGATAGGACTTCTGATGATCTCGATCATGAGTGCCTCATCGGAAGGATACGAAAGTTTCTCTCTCCATTTTCTCTCTCTACTTTCTCTCTCTAGAATTTTCTCTCTCTTCATGAATTTTCTCTCTCTAGAAGTCTTATGGATCAGTGGAGGATCCAGATACATAGACAAGTCCTAATTTTGGTTAATCCTAAGAAAAGTCCTCGATCTGTGTTATTAGGATCGATTATCGGTAATTTTTTCCATATATGATCTTTATATTTGATCAGGGTTACGAAGAGATGATTGTCTGCAAATGATATCGAGTGAAATATTTTGTTAAAGAAATTCATAAATCAAAGAAGAACATTGATTTCTGTGCTTGGATCAGTCACCGGTAAAGGTAAGAATCTCTATACATGATCACTATTATGTATATATGCTATTGGTCTTGCATTATTGATTTTGCATCATCAGATTTGAGATCGATGAATTTATTATACCTGAGATACTGTTATTTGATTTTGAGCATGAGTATGTATGTCAATATATATATGTATCAGAGATTGATGGCATGATTATATGGATATGACATATCTGAATTGATCATAATGCAAGTCAGAATTGATTTGATGAAATCAACACATAATGATTTAATGAAAATAAAGAGATATATGGTATGGACTAGTCTTGTCATGTGGAACAGCCCGCCAGGAGCTTATGCCTGGGACAGCCTCTCACGGACTTTGGTACGTGGGACAGCCGGCCAGGAGCTCATCCTGGGACAGTCTTGAAAGACTTTTTAAGTGGATTCGATCCGGATGATGATTGAGGTATAGACTCAGATAGTCCAGAGCCAGAAAAAAAATGTTAAAAATCATGTGATTATGAAAGGAGAAATGAAAGATAAGACATGAAACAGTTGTTGAACAAAAGTATTTCACCTGTTAATATATGATGATGCATCTATTTTGACAAGACAAAAAATTTATGAATGTTTGCATTATTCTGAACATTGAACATGAGATTTTATATTTTACTGTTTATCCTTATTTTCAAACTATAGTACTATATCAGTGTGATATGAGAATTCTTACTGGGCTGTAAAGCTCACACCCCTTCATCTTTCTTTTTCTTCTCAGAGTTACAGGATGACTTAGATTGGCTGTGGCTTGGATTTACGGGTGAGCAGAAGGATAAATAGAGTGTCATAGTATCTGTTCAGAGAATTGAAGAAATTTAATTTGTACCTATATAAGATTTTATGAATTATTATTAAAATTAATTGTTATGGATGTTAAGGTTGTGATGATTTATTTTGGCGTTGCATTTTCTTTAGGGCTTGCTCTAAGGAGTGTGCGGCCATCACGTATCCGACCCGGATGTTGGGTTCGGGGCGTGACAAAACCTGTCAGAGATAAATTAATATTTTTTGAGGAATGAATCTGATATAATTATCAATACATTTAAGTTTGTATTTTGATATTATTTATTATTATAACTTCTGTAGTTCTATATACAATAGAATTTTAAAAATATGATTTGCCTTATGTGCATATATTACTTTGGCTAGATTCAGAATATAAGTATCCAACAATTATAGATATAGATTTTATAATAAGTGCAGAATTACCTACTGAAAATATGAAATCAATTAGATATGAAAGTGTTCTTAAGTTTATGATGCATGGCCCGTGTGGACATGAAAATCCAAAATCACTATATATGGTCAAAGGACAGCATTCAAAATATTTTTCAAAAAAATTTTGCAGTAGAACATTAATCGATGAAAATAGATTTGCCATTTATAGAAGGAGAGATGATGATTAACATAGTATTAAAAATGAAGTTATCCTTGATAATAGATTTGTTATTTTATATAATCTGGATCTACTTATATGTTACCAAGCACATATAAATATTGAATGGTGCAAGAAGTCAAAAATGATCAAATATCTTTTTAAATATGTGAATAAAGATGTTGATAGAACAAGAGCTGTCAGTACTGAAAATATAGTACTTGATGATCAAATTGGAGAAAAATGACATGAACAAGTTGATGAAAATAGAATGTATTTTGATTGCTGATATTTATCAGCATATGAAGTAATTTGGTGCGTATTTCAATTTGATATTCACTTCAAAGAATCAACAATTGAACGATTAGTTGTGCATCTTCCGCATATAAATAGAGTTGTTTATCATGGAAATCAAATTTTACCATGCATTTTGGCTAGAAAAGATATTGATAAAATAATGTTAACCGAATGGATGTTGGCAAATGAAATGTTTGATGATGCAAGGGATTTGACATATGTATAATTTCCAATCAAATGGGCATGGAACTCAAGAGATAAAATCTAAACCAGAAGAAAAAGAAAAATTCAAATAGAAAGGATTGTATATATTCATCTCAGTTCAGATAAACTATATTATTTATGAATGCTTTTAGGTATTGTTAAAGGATCCAGAAATTATGAAGAAATTAAGACCATCAGTGGTATTGTACATCTAACTTTTCAATCGACATATAATGCATTTGATTTATTAGATGATGATAAAGAATTAAATGATACATTGGAAGAAGCTTCCTACTGGGCAACAGTATCAGAGTTGAGATAATTTTTCGTTATTTTTACTGATCCGAATAAGTTATTGAAAATGTACTGAAAAAATTTTGTAGATGATATCATATGTAGGTTAAAGAATATATTACAATTATCTAATTTATATATTTCTGAATCATAATTGAAGAATTATATTTTGTTTGAATTAGAAAAAGTATTCAACAAAAGTTATTGTTCGCTTTCTGATTACAATCTTTCAGCACCTAATAATATCATGATGGAGGAGTTAAACAATAGATATTGAGGGAAGAGCTCAATTATGATGTCCAGGAACTAGAAGTTGAACATCAAAAATTATTTAAAAATCTAAATGAGGAACAGAAGATTATTTATGAAGCAGTCCTAAATGCTGTTGAGAAAAATAAAGGGGATTATTTTTTGTATATGATCATGGAAGAACTAGTAAAATATATTTATGGCAAACAATAATTATGAGGATACGCACATTCAAGATTTAAAATTTTAATTCAAATTGATGACTTTTCAACATGTAAAATTAAAAAAGATACACAGCTTGCAAAGCTAATTGAATCTACAAGTTTGATAGTTTGAAATAAAGCTCCTATGAATCATAAAAATTACTTTGAAGTATTTGATAAAAATTTAAAAGATATTTTATAGAAATATAATGTGTCAATAGATGAAAAAATATTTGATGAAAAAATTATACTTTTTGGTGGAGATTTTCGATAAATTCTTCAATGGTTGTTGGAGGAGATAGATCAGAAATAGTTGATACATCAATTAGCAGATCATATTTATGAAAATATTGTAAAGTATTATTTTTGAAAAAAAATATGATTGTTGGACATTGATATGGAAGAAGAATCTAGAGCATCATTGATCAATTTTGACAAATGACTTTTAGATATTGGAGATAGAAAAATTCCAACCATCAAGTTAGAAGAAAACAAAGACGAGCCATGCTGGATAAAAATTTCAGATGCTTTGCTTATAAAAATGCAGAATGATCATGTTTAGTACATTGCTTTAGCTATCTACATTGATTTTTTGATAAATTATAATAATCCAGAATATTTGAAAGAAAGAGCTATAATTAGACCTACGAATGAAATTATTGATGAGATAAATATGCATGTGCTATTTTTATTGGATGTTGAAGAGATAGTATATTTAAGTTTTGATGCAGTGTGCAAAACATCGATGGATGATGAAACAACAAATATTTTATGCCCTATTGAATTCTTAAATTCTTTGAAATTTAATGGAGTTCCTAATCATCAATTAAATTTAAAAATAGATGCTCTAGTAATATTATTACGAAATATAAATCAAAGTACAGGTCTATGTAATGGCACCAGATTGATTGTGACAAACTTAATTTCAAGAGTTATAGAAGCAAAAGTCATTATAGATAGTTATCTTGGTACTAAAGTTTACATTCCTCGTATTATTATGCAAGTGACTGAAGTGAAGTGGTCATTTATTTTCAAAAGAAGATAATTTTCAGTGAGACTTTGCTATGCCATGATAATTAACAAAAGTCAGAGCCAAATTTTGAAAAATATTAGATTGCACTTATCCACTCGAGTTTTCAGTCATGGTCAACTTTACGTGGTACTTTCTCACATCACATCTCAGAAAGGGATAAAAATATTGACAAAAAATGAAAACATAGTATCAAAAAATTATACTAAAAATATTGTATATCGTGAAGTTTTTGATGATTTATCCTCATGTATAATTTTTTTGCACTACTAATTATCAAATTGAATAATCTATTACAATTATTTTTTAATTTTTAGAATATTTATATTTGTGATTTATTTTTTTGATTTTGAATAGGTTAGTAGGAAGATATGGAATATACTTTGTTATCGCAATTATCATTGGAGAAGCAAAACTGGAGGATCTAAGTTTGGGTTGCAAGACTTTGGGATTCCATAAATTCAAATGTAATCATCGACTGTATTTTGATTGATTATAAGGTATTACCAACATCATTATGATAATTTTTCACCAATATTTTTGTTTATAAATTTTCTATACATTTATGTTCTTTTTTTGGATTAAACTTTTATAGGGAACTACAATGCAAGCATGCATACGTAAAGAGGATACTGTGCAATTTAGAAGTATACTGATTGAAAAAAATATATATTTCTTTAAAAAAATTCAACGTTGCTCCTAACAAAAAAAAATTTAGAGCTTCTGCTCATCAATATATTATCTACATCAATCAATGGATGGTTGTATATGAAATCATTGATCACGATGGCTCCATACTTTTTCAAAAATTTAATTTTGTACCTTTCAAAGACTTACCTACTAGAAATTATAATGATCTCTATTTGATAGGTATGTCCATCAATCATGAAACATTGAAAAACTTCTGAAATATAAATTATGATATAATTATATAAATTTATTATGATAAACTATCTACTTTGCAGATGTCATTGGCCATATCATTTCTTTGGGCTCTCTTGAGCAAATATCTGTTAGACAAAAAATGATGCATAAAAGGAGCTTGAAAATTTAAAATTCTGGGTAATCTCTATTGTCACTTTTTTAACATTATGCAAATATCATTGTTTGGTTACATATCTTTTAATTTAGAGATCATATAATAATGCTATACATGCAAAAATGCATCCTATGTTTCATAGTGCACAAACAGTATTAGTTACTTTATGGGCTAAATTTGCTGAAGAAATGGACCTACAAAAAATATGGAAAAAAGAAAGAAGAGATCATGTGGTCATCATTTTTACTAGCATGACTGTTAGAACTTACAAAGATATTTAATATTCTCTTACAAAATTGTTAAAACTAAAACTATAATCTTCATACCCAAATTAACCATGATGACTGCCACCCATAGAAAAAATATGCTTATCAACATGTTTTGCTTCACAATTTTATATAGACATTGGCATATCAAAAAATGATAATTATCGACAAAGGTTAGTTCAAAAAGAATTTATCATCACATACTTGATTAGCGTAAGATTTTTTGATAATTTTGATATATATTTAATAAATATATAGGTTAAAAACTTTAATTATTTCAATTGTATATGCCGAATAATAGCAGTAGATAATTGTTGATCCACGACATGAGGTAATCACCAATAGAAAAACCATACAAGAATTATTGCAATCAAATCTGCTTGAATGCCAAGTATATTCTTAGATTTCATTATCAATTTATTTGATTATATAATATGACAAAAACTAAATTTATTTTCTTTTTAAAGCATGAAATTTATATGTAAAGCAAATTTAAAAGATATGGACACGACCTATGGATGGTGGTACAAGTCATGATACAGTTGTAGAGCTGCTGTCAAAATTTATGGTGATAATTTTTGATACAACCAATGTGGAAAAAATGATCTGCCTCTAGTACTATGGTATGATTAAAATATTTGTAAAATAATTTTGACTTGGCAATTTAAAACTTGATGGAATACTTCCTTAGATAAATGCAATTATACTATGACTTTGTTAGGTATAAATTGAACACTATTGTTGAGGACAATACTGGTGTAACAAACTTTATAATATTTCAAAAAATAGTTTAGTAATTGATAGGTATTCCAGCATGCAACCTTGCAATGAATCTAGGGATCGATAGATTTGTGCTTCCAGTTATTATTAAAAAGATCACCGGCAATGATTATATCTTTCAAATAGTATTTGGTTCGCAAAATCATTATGATAACAGTTTAAACTTTAAAGTTATCAAAATTTTTAAAGAAGACGAATCTGGATCTAAAAATTTAGAGGGAGGCTCTACATCAACACATCAATCATAATTGATGGAAGAATCTATTTTCACAACCTCCAAAAAATAAATCGAGCATGATATATTTTCTGAAAGTAGCCCTTCAGAAAAATCTCCTGGCATAATTCGGTAACATTTTTTTGTTAAATATTTTATAATATGCATTTCTCATATATTTACTAAATTATTACCATTCATAATGTAGGAGGTCGTTGATTATGTCACCCTCAAAAAAACAAAAATTAAGGTGACCTAATTCTTTCTAAAACTTCCATATTATTTTAGATTTTCTTTGATTTATACAATAAAAAATTATTTAAAAATAAATTTAGAAGCTGGTGGTTAATTTTTTTATCTTTTGTTCGATTTTAGTGAAGAAACTTCGGCTGATAAAGATTGAAGAAATTTTGATAAACTTGTTGTCTGTACAAATGAAAACCCGCTGCATAGCATGGGTCGCACACTAGTATAGCATTATTTGTTATCCCTTTATCATTTTTTTTTGGTAATTATACTCTTATCCCAACATTAAGGACTCCCTGTCTTGTGGCATCATCATTGATTGATATCATGAAAGTAATTAGTAGCTAGTTATTTGCTAAGCCTTTGATTGGATTCCTGAGGACTAGAGTTAATGGCTGTTAATTAGATATAATATCAGGAAATAGTAAGTATTGATAGTAAAGTAGTGATCATGCATACAATGAAATGTAACTCTATACTGTAGATATAATGTCCAAAATCATAGTAATGGAATCAAAATACACTCACATTTATTTTGTAGTTCAGATAAAACATACCAAAATAGCATTAGTAAATTAGTGAATGAAATAAAAAAGTATTATTCCTTAGGCAATTTGGAGATCCCCTTACTAAATTCATAGATGCTTTTTCTTAAGATTATCAATGCAGCTTCTTTAATTTAATTGTAGTGAAGATGTTAATAAAGTTAAAACTATAAACTCTTTTAATGGTGGATGCAAAGAAAAATAAAACAACCACATGAAAAAGGCTGTTATATACTTTTAGTTGAAGTAAATATTAGATTTTTCAATATTATAATTTTGAACTTTTTGGTTTATATATATATATATATATTGCTGTAAGGCTTCGGAGGAAAGAAGACGAGGTCGGTCAAGAATCAAACTGGAGTTCTATAAGGGATCAAGTTGGTGAAGTCTGCTGATGATCCTGCAAAAGAAATCCTAAAATCAGTAAGAGATCCTTTGGTTTAGAACCCTCCAATGCTTAAATCAGTTGAAACCTAAAAACAGACAGTAGAAAAAGAAAAAGTAGAGAGCAAGAAAAGTAGATTGGAATGGAGAAAAATTTTCTTCAGCGGGGGAACTGGAGAGTGTTCAAAAGAGTTTTGGATTTGGAATTATCACTTACTCCCCGAGAGTCCCTTGCCCCTCTTTATATAAAGGAGCTTATTAGGCCGTTAGACTATTAGTAATTGCCTAATTTGGAGGATCTTATTTGTTAGATAGTTACGGATAACCATCTAATTTGTTAGGAGTTTATTATAACAATATAGCTAGCTATAAAGAGATTGTCTGATGTGGAGAGTAGCTGGCTAGCAGTGCATCTAATCCTGAGAGAGAAATCGGTGCAAAACTGATGTCCCCTTACAATGAGCTGACTGGTAGATCGATAGACATAGCATCAACTCGATAATCATCTGACCTAGTTTAGAGTAGTACTGGTAGTCCTCGGATGATTAACTGATGTGACACAGTGTTTCACTTATAGATCGATAAAATATTGATCTCTTTTGATGCTGCCATGTGGCTAGAGGTCGATTAGATGTACCAATATATTGCCCCCACTTTTCAACCTTGAAGTAGCATTTGTCACATCAGGTGTGAGAAGTATATTTAGTGATAATGTCTGACCTTTGCTGTTAGACATAAATGCGCCGTATGGCAATTACGGTAGTATTAATTTTTTAATGATGTGAAGTGACATGCCGTTTTTCAGGAATGACTCATTGAAACCCCTCATCAGAACCCCTGGCAATTACGAGGGCTCAAAAAATTGGGAGGTCATCATTATCCAAGAGGTAAGATCCAAAATAATTAAATGCTTACTCATCACTTATCAACATGTTATTGGCTGCCGTGGCTATCGCACGGATCAAGCTTGCATGGCTTAATCTGAGAGAGATGTATTGAACAGTCTTTTCTCAGAGTCACTAGATTATTGCTAGATGCCATCAATCTAACGGTAATAGAAGTTAATCTGAGCCATCAGCTATTTCTATAAATTTAATAATATCTTTTAATTTTTTTAGAATATCCTATAAATCTACACTTTTCTGATCTAGTATTTAGCTTATGTCCGAAAATATTTCTGACATAAGCAAGACAGCCTCAAATCTTAAAATATTTAAGATTAGGCTTCTTTTCTTTTTATATCTCATATGGAGTGCTATCATTCGCTTGGCGAATGATCTTCGCTTCGCGGGAGCAACAAAAACACCGACTCTCTCTTTTGCTCACGAGAGAGCTTTCCCTAACCCATGAAAAAGCACGGGTCCCGGTGGGATCTTATCTTCTTTTAGCTCTTTTCACGACTCCAGTCAGCTATTGGATAAGTTCTATAAGTTATTAAAGTTCTGCCAGCCAGGAAAAAAGAGATGGTCTTATTCAAATCACGCCAAGAGAGTCAACCCCTATCATGAACATCTAATTCAAGCCGCTAAAGCCCTCAAGTCCTATAGTTTGAAGCCAGGAATGCTAGCGAGTCAGGCCTGGCCGTTCTTCCGATCGGTTTAGTTGTTCACGAGATAAACTAAATAGAATGCCTGTAGATCGACTCATATTGGCAGACTTTAAAGGCATTCTGTTCAAAATGTATGCGGTAGTTTCTATGGTATATCCCCATAATGATGTTGGAAGATAGGTGAAGCACATCATGAACCGCACTATATCCATTAGAGCATGATTCCTTCTTTCTGTCGCATTATTTAACTATGATATATAAAGAAATATTCATTCAGAGAGAACATCTTTGTCTTTAAGATGATCAAGAAATTTATTAGATAAATATTCTCCTCCTCGATCAGATCGAAGAACCTTGATACTTTTTTCAGTTTATTTCTCGATCATTCTCTAATACTCCTTAAATTTATCAAAGGCTCCAAATTTGTGTTTTATCAAGAATACATATCCAAACCTTGATAGATCATCCGAAAAGATGATGAAGTAGGAGTATCCTCCTCTGACTTGAGTTATCATTGGCCCATATACATTTGAATGTACTAGGGCTAACAGCTCCCTTGTCCTCTCTTTATGTCCAGAGAATAGAGTTTTGGTCATTTTACTTATGAGATAAGATTCACAAGTTCTATATGATTCATAATCATAGGGATCAAAGAACTCTTCTTTGTACTACTTGTTTATCCTTGACTGACTAATATGATCAAGACGATAATGTCAGAGATATGTGATATTCACATCTTTTTTCTTTCTTATCATATTTTCATCAATATAAAAGATATTTTCATTAAGTGCAAGAATCAAAAGACCATTAACAATAGTGCCACTGCCATAGAACTCATTAGAATGATACATGGAACAACTATTGCCCATTATCTTTATTTCAAATCTTTGTTTCAATAATAAAGGTACATAAATAATATTTCTAATGATCTTAGGTATTATAATAGATAAGACAAGTGTAGGTAAAAAGACTTTTTTTGTGTATGAGCAATACTTGACAGACGTTTCATGCTAGCATGAGAAGTCAAGACAAATGCTATATCATGGAACTGAATTTAATTATTCAACACATTAATTTAGTTGATACAATTTCTCTCTTTTTTCCAATATGGAGGGATTGTATGTATTCAATTGCTACTCTGTATTAAGCAATTATATGATGAAATTTCTTCAAAAAATTAAAGATCTTATCATGAAATTAACTGTGCATGCATGCGTGCTTGCCTGCATTTTTCTGTAATTGTGTGTAACATGTTTGGTTCTCTAAGTGCGGTTGAGGTCCACCAAAAGTCACAAAGAGGAAACTTAACTTCCTTAATTTGA
>NC_025993.2:3285105-3316527 GCF_000442705.2 Elaeis guineensis
GCTCCGAAATTCATGAAGAATTAGATCCCGATCCGATCCTTATTCGAAATTGATAACATCAATCATGATTAATCCATATTATGTCACCCTGATATAACCTCTGATGATCTCAACCATGATTGCCACTTTTGAAGGATACGAAGATTCTCTCTCCACTTTCTCTCTCTACTTTCTCTCTCATGACCGACTTTCTCTCTCTAAAAAGATCTATGAATCCTGTATCGAATCATGCCTTCATCTTTTAGAGGCTCATATTGACTCTAATAAGATGATCCAAAGTTGCTTTGATATCTGTGCTGAATGTCAATCTCATTTGGTCATATCAAGTATTTTCAAAACCATTATTAAAGAATCCTATTGATTGAACTTGATCTTAATTCAATCTATGTTTCACGATTTCTTGATCAAGTCACTTGAATCTGACCCTCAGATCAGAGATCCTGAATTGTCCTGGTATCTGGATGGTCCGACACATCCGGACAACAGTCCTCTTTCCTTATGATTTAATATTATTATATTTATGGAATAGAATTTGATAATGATTTGATATTTTAAATAGGATTAGCTGATTCTTCTAACGAAGTTTGAAGATCTAAGATGAACGAGGTAAGTGGATCTTATGCTCCTTATTTATTTTTAAATGATCATATTTTTATGTAAAGAATTGCTATTGATGAAATCATAATTTTTCATAAAATAAGGATCGACATATGTGATATGAAAAAGCATGTTTTATTATGAGCATTGATGTCATGAATATGTCTTATGAAAATAGCATGATTATGAAGCAAGAATTTCATTATTTTTCCATCTATGTATATGTATGCTTTAAGAAAAAGATATAATGATTTCAAAGGTTCTCAGATGGCTATGAATGAATCCCTTCGGGAAGGTCGACATCCGGAGCTAGCATCCACACGAAACATGGCCCTGCCAGTGGGTATAAAGTTGGCACATGAATTAAGAACTCTGTCGATTAAGAAACATAGCCCTGTCACAGGTATAATAGTGACCTTAGCATGAATATCTGTGAGCAATGTTTTGAAACATGACATGAATACATGATGAAAATGATTTACGATTCATGATTATGAAATATACATGATTTATGCATGCATGATGAATTTATAACTTATTTTGTTATATGCTCTATGAAATACTTATTTTGTATTACCTGTTATTTTATAAATATTGCATTATCATGAAAAACTTATGTTTGATCCGATAAAAAAGTACAAGTTCTACTTACTGGGCTAGTGTAGCTCATATTCTTTTTTATTTTCTTTTTGTTTGAACAGAGAAATAAGGTTAGGATCGGCAAAAGGAATCCAAGCTTGAAGATCGGCATAGCAAGCTGAAAAATTTGACAACAGAAATTTAATTTATTTTATAATCATGGATTTGTAGTTATTTATGAATGTTGAGATTCGGGTTAGTACTTGCTTTTGGATTTAGATGCTCTGAACCAATATTGGTTCGATTATTTGATGAATATTAGAATTGAATCTTTTTATGGATTTTAGATGATTATGATGGATTGACTTCATGTTATCGTGGGCTCCATCCCTCGGTAGCATGGCCGTATTATGTCCCGGATTTGGGGCGTGACACTTAAATACTTCTTTAACCTCATGATAATTTTTTTTAACCTTTGACTTACTTTTCGTGTGAGTAATACTGTAAGATTTTCATGCATTCATGGTTTGCTAAGTTCACCAAAAACAGTATTATGTATTCATTTTTAGATTATTTTTTAGGTTTTTTGATATTATAGTTTCAAACTTTTTGGTCCAATATTTTTTTTTGTTTGTTTGTTTCTACAGTTGTTTGTAAGCATTTTCTCGCATAAAATTATCTTGGTAACCTTTCTTAAATTCTTGTTTTACCTTTAAGATGAATAATTTCTTTTCAACCTTTAAGAGTTATTGTTTGCATTTGATGATGATTAAAGAGTTCCATGCATTCATGCATGGTGTGCTAAATATAAGTTTCATGCACCTTTCATGTTAAAATATCATTTCATTTGCATTTGTTACATGCAAACATTACATCTGGTTTTCATTGTATAATAGGATCAAATTAAACTCAAAATACATTTTACACTTCAATATTTTCTTCTGATTATTTTATTTATTAATGTTGCTACAAGATTGCGGAGGTGAGGTCAGTACTGAACTAAGCTGGAGAATTGAGGATGAGCCTATCTGAATCGCAAGCAAAACCTGCAAAAGAAGTCATAAAACTGTAGGGTGCCCTTCGGTTTAGGACCTTCCGATGCTTAATATTAGAATTTTTATGATGCGCATACATGCATGTTTCAAAATTTTTTTTTCTAAATAATGCAGTAGAATTGAAGATTAATTTTTTTTTTTTTATCTAGAATATGTATGCACAAGAACATAATATACAAGGATCTATTTCATATACTAAAATTAATACACATTAATTTTATGCTAAAATTAAATATGTGATTAGATCACATACCTAATTTTGCTAATCCTTTCTTCGAATCTGGATCTGAAAAAAGATAGGTTCTTTCTTAGCCATGTAAGTACCCGATCTCTATGGATATCCACTCAGGATCAGTCCTTTTTGATGAAATTTTTTTTCTCCAAGAACAATCACCCTGCGAATATGAACGAAGTCTGAATTTTTTGATCAACTCTTGATCTTTCCTTGATCTTTTCTTTTCTTCTCTTCTCTTGATCTCCTTCTCTTGATTTGAAAGCAACCAAGACTTGAAAACTAGCAAAGAAGTAGTGCTACCCAAACACTTTTGGGCATTGAGAAGGTGGACGCCCAACACATCTTGGGCGTTGGAACCAAGAGGGAGGCATGGAGGGCTGATAGGAGGCCAAGAGCAATCTGAGAATCTGATAATTAAACCTTAGGTGAGAGTCCTTTAAATAAAGGAGATGCTTGAATCCTATTCAAGGCCAAATCAGCCCCCTAATATGAGTTCTACTCACATTAGGACTCCTTATAAGCTTTACCTTTGCCCATGCCTATTGAACCAAGGGGGCGCTAACCCTTGGTGTCCTCTAGGGTTCTCTCTCACACACCATCTAGGGGAGAGGGTGCACCCCTCTCACGTCCTTCATGCCACCATTGAAGTGGGCATGCCCACACTTGATCAAATCGAGTGGCGCCCTATGAAATTTTATCAAGAATTAATCAGGGGTTTGAACCCCTGATGCATATGATCCAAAATTCTAGGCACTCAATATTTAGAGCCCAATAAATTTAATTCATTTAGATTCTTAGCAGATAATTAGCTCGAATTAACCTTATCAAATAAGTAATTTAAGTTTTAAAAAAAAATTGAGTTCAATTTTGTGCTAGCAAGGTTATCCGAAACCAATAAAATTTCTCCTAATCTAATTGAGACTTCATAAGCTCAATTGCTTAATCTTGATCTAATTTCTTTGTTGTGTGATCCCATAGATTCAATTCTGTCTGATAGTGAGATATACCATGATCTCTATCATGGTATTATTGAAACTCTTTTCAATGGATTGGAACGATTTCACTCTAACTCGACAAAAATCACTGATCTTGAATAATCCTAGTGAGCTCTCACAATCCACAAGTGACACTTAATAGTATGTAGTGGTAACCTAGCAGAACCGAAAAAGAATCTCAAGGTGTAGTTTTCGTATGATTCAGTTCCTCTATCGTGAGTTCCAACTAGATGGCAGGTCATGAAAAATCATCAAACCTCATTATCAGTCATATGATAGATTCGATTAGCTCATGTCCAATTGTGATTCTTATGAAAACTTCTTTCCATCAATCACACTACTGTGGTCATAGACTTATGGACTTAGCTTCTTAAATCTCATAGGACTACTCTTTTCTATCAAAATTGATAGATTCTATCTATATGCGCATCCTGCTTCTGTAGTGGACCAACTATCGCCAACATCCACTATAAGGACTCAAAGAGGTCATGTTTATGTATCAGTCAAAGTCTAGCAGCCTCACTATGAGCAATCGTGCCATCACAGGTCAAAAGACTATTCATACAACTATAGCATCGAGACGATCACTGACGATTAAGTAAAAATCTACGTGATCTCTCATATAGTCACGCTCAGTACTGATTGTTCTCTAACAACTACCCACACTCATCACTCAGTATCTCTACACTGTTGATCAGAGACTCATGTATTCCGATGAAGCGATCTGTGCATCGATCTATCCAATCTGTTAAGCTGTTAGATCATTAGAGATCTGTTAGACCGTTAGAGATTTATTATAATAGAGTGGCTAGCTATGCAGAGATCGTGGGACGGCTGTCCATATGACGATGAGCTGGTATACAGCTGGAAGACAGTTCTTGCTGAGCTAGATGACAGATGTCGGATAACCATCTGTACTTCTGGTGGCACATTGGTAATAGATTGATGTGAAATAGCTGACATCAGTAATTATCCGAACTAGACGTCATGCCTTTGGTGTCAATAATCAAATTGATCAAAAATTGAAAGAAGGTGATGAAAATCAGAAGCAAATCGAGATGAGCGTTCTACTTACTAGCAGTTCTGAATTAAGCTGATTAGCAGATAATACAGAAGAGACAGGTCGATCGATGGTCGATGTAACCTGAGAGTGCCATTAACTCAATAATATGCTACCAAGTGTCCAGATGATAATGAGGTCGAATAACATATACTAACATATTAATGTTGCAGTCAAGGGCTCATGGCTCGACATGTGAGATATTGTCTGTTTTAGCCTACGGTTCATAGCTCCAGGGCTATATGAGTCATTTTGGACCACAGATTATGTCTGTGTACTCCACAGAGTGATGTTTAGGCAGAAGTAGTCCGACAGTCCATGGAGGGTGGTGTCCTCCTTCTAGCGCCAATGTTGCAGTCAAGGGTTCATGGCTCGGTACGTGAGATATTGTCCATTTTGGCCTACAACCTATAGTCTGAGGGCTATATAAGCCATTTTAGGCCAAATGATTTTTCCCCTTAAAAAGTGCTTCACGTGGCAAAGATGGTCTCCTCCTATATAAGCCAAATTTTTTCTTGACTCCAACCAATGTGGGACTAATGATGTTCTTTCTTCTACATCAAAATAATTATATCTTTATTTCTTATAATTAATCTATTTGATATATTGGAGGAAATTGATTATTAAATATAAAGGAAGAAAGCGTTGGAATGAATTCCTTATAAAATGCATTATAACAAAAGTACACTAAAAGAATAAATAGATTGTTTATCAATGTAACTAATTGAACTTTTGTTTACACCATATATCACTGGACAAGGTCATGATACGCTTATAGTAAAACTTAATACAAAATATAATATTGATATAGAAATTGATTTTGCATTGGAATAATTGATAATAATACATTATAAACTAGAATAATACATATTATCACATTTAGAGGTCAATATGTTGGAAAACAAGCTAAGATCAAGTCAAAGATCAAATTTAATATACACTAAAATGCCATTATTGGAGCAACTTCTTGGATTGTGGAAGGAAAAAGCACATGCTTTCTCCCATAAATTATATCTCTCATGTAACAAATTTGAAATTTGTTATCTTCCTGTATTAGTTCTTAAGTTTTTCTAGACAGTTTTTTCTTATCCATGATGGGATATATCCTTTCTCAAATGTACTCATTTTACTAGGTGAACCATCTTAATTCTTAGTATTTTCATGGTGCTTGGCCTTCATTTATCTTTTTTTATTTATTATTCTGATCTTTTCTTCTTTTCTCTTGTCGTATAGTTCTTTTCAAATTTTCTAGATTTCATTATAGTGTCCTTGTTTTCTTTTCTCATCATAGACATTTCGAAATGTGATGCCCGAATCAAGCACTAAGTTCAAAATCGCATCCACCTTAGCCTTGTTGGTAAACCAAAGCTTGATGATTGTTACATTTTGTCTTGAAAATGATAATGCCACAATCTCCATGTTACTCTTTTAATTTAAAATGAATATATGTACATCACTCATAGACCAATTCATAAGTTTAACTAATGGCCTGTATATGTCATTTAATATTAAACTTGTTTTTTTTTTCTCTCTCTCTAAATGTTGTGGATATAGACAGGGTCTTGGTGACATCCCTCTCTTTCCATGCCTTTTCATCATAGGAGTCTCCAATTTGTGGTTTCATAATCTGATATGAAGTTTACCCGCTTGTCCTCTCTTTTGCCCTATTGAGCATATTGGAGCTTGTTTTGTCAGATCAAGTTGTTTTTTCAAAACAAGCTCAAGCTACTCACATCAATTAATAATAGAGAAGGAATAGCAATTGATGCCCAACTAACAGATTCAGGTAGCCTGCAGCCTCCTTCCCATATAATAAATTGCCTGCAATCTTTGACCGCCATGTTGGCTTTATCTCAGTCACCCAATGGATGAAGCCAGACCATGCATTATCCAGTTATATGTGCATACATAGTGAAATGGTTTTATAGCATAACCATTAATGCTATACAGCTCCAAAAAAAAAAAAAAAAAAGAAGAAAGTATAACCATTAACTATGGGACTTTATGGTTTTACAGCATTGGTAGTCCGGAGAAATTTTATAGGTATATAACTGTACACAGTAGAAGTGTCAATTACCAGTTGACACCTGACTTCCACCTCTTCTGATTCCAACTCCAAGAGCTCAGGTTTCCTCCATATTCCTTTTCTTCAACCTGGCCATTGTTAGAGCCACCCTAACATAGATTCTATCAAACCAGTCGTCGGTCATCCGGAAGTAAGCAATCCTCCAAGTGCTCTTCAGCAGCAGGACACCAAAGACAACCCAAAACCCCACAACAAATCCCAATACCATGCTAAGATAAAACCATAACATTTCACCATCATCTTCATATGCCTCATAGTTGCCATGATTTGTTTCATTGCTAGAGCAGCTCTCTGAAATTGGAGGCCCACAGAGATCAAGATTGCCGACATAAATGGATGGATCCAGCAGGGTTTGGAGTTGATACCCTGTTGGAATTCTCCCTGACAGGTTATTGTAGGACAGATTCAGATGGCTTAAAGAAGTCAAGGTAGAGATGCTCTGAGGAATGGTGCCAGAGAACTCATTCATTGAAAGGTCAAGAGACTCAACTGATTTCAATCCACCAATTCTGTTTGGAATCTTCCCCGTCAGATGATTTCTGGATAGATTTAGATTCTTCAATGCCAAAAGGTTGCCTATTTCTTCAGGAATCTCTCCACTTAGACTATTGCTTGAAAGATCCATACTCTTCACAAGATAGAGGATTGTGGAATATTCCAGTTCTTCTCCCTTTGTAATTATCTGTAAACTCTCATTGTAACTGTAGAGGCCATAATTTCCAAAAGTCCAATACTGAAAGCTTCTTATAGATCCCTGCGATGTTGAAGCCATGGCACTGAAATTGCCAAACGATGGGGGTATGAATCCTGATAGATTATTATCTCCGAGATCCAAGACCTGAAGCTTGCCAAGTTGTGCTAGTTGTGGAGGGATATTGCCAGAAAACATATTTGACCGCAACTGGAGTACTACAAGATCTTGCAAGCTTTCTCCTATCCATGCTGGCAGATTCCCGGAAAATTTATTTTGAGCAAGATTAAGGAAAGCTATACTGTTGCACTCTTGCAAAGATGAAGGAAGTTCTCCAAAGAAACTGTTATTGTTCAGGTGAAGGGATTGAAGTCTAGATAAAGAACCCATCGAATTAGGAATTTCCCCAGAAAGGTTATTGTTGGCCAAGTCCAAAGTCAACAGCTGTGAGTACTCACTCCAGCATCGAGGGAGTTCTCCTGATAAGAAGTTGTTCGATAGATCGAGAATAGCTAGAGAAGTCAATTCACACATGGATGATGGAATGCTACCATTTATTAGATTATTTGGGATTAACAAGGCAAAACAGGACACTGACGCAGCTAAGGTTGGAGGCAATGGCCCTGAAAATGAATTGTTGGACAGATCCAATACTTGGAGGCCACTTGGTAGCGATGGAACCAGACCCTCCAATTGGTTTGAGCTCAACTCCAAAACATATAAGTCTGTCATCAACTCCAAGGTTAATGGCAAGTTTCCAGTTATCTGATTGTTGGATAGGTCTAGAACAGACAAAGAAGATGAATTCCAAAACCAATCAGGCACTGCATCTGCGATGCTTGTGTTGGACAAATCAAGTGTCATGATACTCATCTGAGATCGAAGCCATGCCGGAAATTTGGGCCCCAGCCGACAAGAACGAAATCCAATTATCTGGAGTTGAAAAGGAGGGACCCAGCTTCGGTCTACCTCCAAGATCAAGGAGTTCAAGGAAAATATTAGCAAGTATAATCTAGTAAGGTTGGCAAAGTGAGCTTCAGATACAATACCTTCAAAGGAGTTATAACTTAGATCCAGGTAAGTCAGGCTAGAGAGCTTCCCAATCCCAGAAGGTATGGGGCCATCAAATGAGTTCTTGCTGAGATCAAGAAATTTGAGATTTGTCAGGTTCTCAAGCCAGCCGGTCAAATTCCCTCTTAGCTTATTACCCCACAGGTCCAGGGATATCAGATTGCTCCACATGCATCTTGGCACTGTTTCCGCAATTTCTCCATGAAGACCATTCCTTGACAACTGTAGAGTATTCAAGCTACAGAGGTTTTTGATTGATCTCGGCACCGTACCCTCAAAGTTGTTGTATCCTAACTCTAGAACTTGAAGATTAGTCAAGGTTCCAAGTGATTCAGGAATTGGACCATGGAATCCATTGTTTGAAAGATCAAGATAGGTAAGGCTGCTGAGATTCCACAACCAATTGGGTAAGGTAGAGTTGAAGTTGTTATCGAGAAGATCGAGTGTTGTAAGAGCTGTAAAGTTGACAACGGGAAGATGAGTGGGGATGGCTGAAAGACCACAGGATTCCAAACGCAGCACTGACAGAGAAGGCAGCATATTCACTGCTTGCAGCCAATCTGCTGCAGTAGAAAGGTTCACAAAACTCAGGTCGAGGTGCTTCAGGGAAGAGAGATGGGTGAGCCACTGAAGGTTATAAGCACTGGTCTTGTAAGTGGGCTCAGCACTGAGATCAAGATAGCGGATGCTGGAGAGATTGCCAAGGTGAGGGGGTATAAGTCCGCTGAAATCAGCTCCAGAGAGGTTAAGGTACTTCAGCCTTTTGAAAGAACCAATGAATTCCGGGATGAGGATTCCACCAAAATCATTCATGCTGAGATCCAAGTGTTTCAAATGGCTTAAAGCAAGCAAGGATGAATTGATCTCACCACCCAAAGCCCACTGGCTTTGATTGATGGAGTTGTAGGGGTTCCGAAGGTTGAGCTTCACAACATAGCCGGCATGGTCGCAGCCGACTCCATTCCATGTGCAGCAGTCTAGGCCTTGCCATGAGGCTAGGCGAATTTGGGTGTTGTTGAGGCTGGCCTTGAAGGCAAGGAGCGCCATCCTCTCGAGCCCGAAGCACCTGCTTGACACCATGGTTTGGGAGCTCAGAAGCCAAAGCAGGAACCAGAGAGTGGAACGAAGCATGGTCTTGCTCTTGAGGATCTCCATGTCGACAACAAACGCTTTGGAAGAATGCTTGGTTGCTAAGGTTACTGGCATGATCTCACACTTTATAAAGTGTAAAAGACTGCATGGTAGCGTAGAAGACTGCTTGTTAGAGAAAAAGAAGATGCACGGAATCTACTTGAGGTTGAAAAGGTCAATTAATTCTCTTAAAAATTGAATGATGATGAAATAAACGAAAAAAATAAGGCTATCACCATTGTTTGGACTCTCTTCTTCCTTGTCGAGCCAAGAATGCATTGACCCCCAGCTCCAAACCACTCCATGAAGAGGTTGGTGTAATACTACTGACCTTACTGAATAAAGAAGAGAACGATCACTGGATGGTAACCTTGAAATAAAATAAGTTATATCGTCATATACCGTGTCCCAGGGTTCAAATTTGAAAGGTGATTAAAGTTGACTTTTTTCGTGCAAAGGTACATTATAAAGTTGTCGTTCAGAAAAAATCGAATATCTAGAGGATGACCCCTGCTGAAGTTGCTAGAGATTTTTTGATGACCCGAGGCCAGGAATCAGTCCGACTCGGCATCAATACTGCTTCTATGTTTTTAATATACTAAAAAAATAAGAAATTCTGTGCACTACGGACGGTGGTGTAGAAAATTCGATGCGCATCGCTTTATATGATTGGTCAATATAGTCATCACTTTCCAATACATATTTAACGTCCGTAATTTTATTTTTTTATTTAAAAATTTTAAATGACGAAAATATTTTTATCTTTTAAAAAAAATTATGATATTTTATATCCATGTTATGATATTTTCTGCACAGAAAGTCATAATTTTGACACAGAATGTCATAACATATCAAAGAATGTCATAATTTTTTTCAAAGAACAGAAGTATTTTTGTCATTCAAAATTTTCAAATGAAAAAATAGAACTGCAGCCATTAAATGTGTATTGAAAAGTGATTGCACAAAGTCATAATTTGAAGCAGAATGTTATAATATGCCATAGTATGTCATAATTTTTTAGGACATATTATAACATCCTGTATGCAAAAAGTCATAATTGAGATAAGATGTCATAATATGCCATTGAATGTTATAATTTTTTTCAAAAAGTAGAGATATTTTCGTCATTAAAAATTTTTAAATGAAAAAATGGAAGCATAAATGGGTATTGAAAAATGGTGACTATATAGATCAATCACATAAAGTGATGTGCTCTACGAATTTTCTACACCGCCGTACAAAAATTTTCCCTAAGACAACATATAAGATACATCCTCGATGGCCAACTTCGAAGAATAGCATTATCCAGTTCAAGATTTATGCTGGCAGAGAACCTACAGTCCAGACGCTTGATGTACACCTCTAACCATGATTATTTATGTGCTATTCCTATGAGAAAATTTAGTTGCTATTCTGGATTATATTTTATGTTTCTAACGAAGACTCCTTTCCTAATTTATGTTATTTTGGTTTTTTTTTCTTTTTTTTTTTTTTTTCTGCCTTTCTTTTCTTTTCTTAACATGTCTGGGATAACAAGTGGATACATGTTGGCAAGCAACTATGCATGTCGCTTTAACCAACCAAATTGAAATGTGCCTTCGCACATAATTATGCAATTCCAATGTTTTTGCAAAAAAAAAAAAAAGAAGAAATAATCATATTGATGGAGTTGATATAAATTAACTTTACTGCCAGATCTTACTTAGCACCACAATTCTTTGTACAATCTCAAAGTGGATAATTTAATTTAGTTTGAAGTAGAACGCAAACGTTGCTCAGTTTTTCTCCTGCTGCCCGGCTGCTGGGAGAAAACGTAGCCCCAACTTGGAGCCACGAAGAACACGAAGCTACACTACAAAAAGGCACAGCTTTGCGGATGTGCAAACACCTGCCTTAAATTCGCAAGCGGCTGGATAATCTAGTTCAAGCATTAGCCATTTTAAGATTTATGTAGGTGAATGGATGATTCTAATTATACATTGATCATTTTGAGATTTATATAGATAGATGAATATCTGGATTGTCACGTCCCAAATCCGGGACATAACACGACCATGCTACCGAGGGATGGAACCCACGATAACACGAAGTCAATCCATCATAATCATCTAAAATCCATCAAATAAAAAGATTCAATTCCATTATTCATCAAATAATCGAACCAATATTGGTTCAGAGCATCTAAATCCAAAAGCAAGTACCAACCCAAATCTCAACATTCATAAATAATTACAAATCCGTGATTATAAAATAATCTAAACTTCTGCTGCCAAATTTTCAAGCTTGCTATGCAGATCTTCAAGTTTGGATTCTCTTTCCATCAGTCCTAGCCTTATTTCTCTGTAAATGAAAAAGAAAACAAAAAGAATATGAGCTACACCAGCTCAGTAAGTAGACTTCCGCTTCCTTATCGGATCAAGCATAAGTTTTCTATGATAATGCATCATTTAGCAAATAACAATTATTATAAAAATAAATATTTTATAGAGCATATAATAAAACAAGTTATAAAATTATCATGCATGCATAAATCATGTATATTTCACAATCATGAATCGTAAATCATTTTCATCATATATTCATGTCATATTTCAAAAATATTGCTCACAGATGTTCAGGCTAAGGTCACTATTATACCCGTGACAGAGCCATGTTTCTTAATCTACAGAGTTCTTAATTCATGTGCCAACTTTATACCCGCTGGCAGGGCCATGTTTCGTGTGGATGCTAGCTCCGGATGTCGACCTTCCCGAAGGGATTCATTCATAGCCATCTGAGAGCCTTTGAAATCATTATATCTTTTTCTTAAAGCATACATATACAGAGATGGAAAAATAATAAAATTCATGCTTCATAATCATGCTATTTTCATAAGACATATTCATGAAATCAATGCTCATAATAAAACATATTTTTTCATATCACATATGCCGATCCTTATTTTATGAAAAATTATGATTTCATCAATAGCAATTCTTTGCATTAAAAATATGATCATTTAAAAATAAATAAGAAGCATAAGATCTACTTACCTCGTTCATCTTAGATCTTCAGACTTCGTTAAAAGAATCAGCTAATCCTATTTAAAATATCAAATCATCGTCAATTTCTATTCCAGAAATATAATAAGATTAAATCATAAGAAAAGAGGACTGTTGTCCGGATGTGTCGGACCATCCAGATACCAGGGTAATTCAGGATCTCGGATCTGAGGATTAGATTCAAGTGACTTGATCAAGAAATTATGAAGCACAGATTAGATCAAGATCAATCAATAGAGTTCATTAATAATGAATTTGAGAGATACTTGATATGATCAAATGAGGTTGACATACAGCACGGATATCAAAGCAATTTCAGATCATCTTGTTAGAGTCAATATGAATCCCTAAAAGATGAAGGCAGGATTTGGTACAGGATTCATAGACCTTCTTAGAGAGAGAAAGTCAATCATGAGAGAGAAAGTAGAGAGAGAAAGTGGAGAGAGAATCTTCGTATCTTTCAAAAGTGACAATCATGATTGAGATCATCAGATGTCATATCAGGATGACTTAATATGGATTAACCATGATTGAAATTATCAATTTCGAATAAGGATCGCATCGGGATCCAATTCTGTATGAATTTCAGAGCAGTCTCAGATTATCATATTTTTATCTCAAATTTATCCTAGGGTCTGTGATACAATCAGAGAGAGAGAATGATCCTAGAGAGATAAAATCCATAAAAAGAGATAAAAGGATCTAGAGAGAGAAAATAGGAAGAAAATCTAGAGAGAGAAAATATAGAGAGAAGGTAGAGAGAGGAGAGAAAAAGACTTAAGAGAGAGAGATGAGAGAAACTTTCTCTCACATGTATTTTTTATTATTATTATTTTTTTTTCTTTTTTTTTTTTTTCTTTTTTTTCTTTTCCTTCTTCTTCTCTTTCTTTTCTTCTTCCCTGGCTTCCTTTGGGCCGAAATAGGGGATCTCACAATCTCCTGTTGGCTGGCCGACTGGCGGTGCAACCGGCATGGGGCGGCTGTCGGCAGGAGGAGGGGTGACTCAACGGCAAGAGGAAGGCTAAGCTGGTGGCCGACGGTGACCACCGGCACCCAAACATTCAAAAGGGATCGAATCCCTTTCTCAAAGAAATCCGACGACTCCAGTCGCCGGCGATCGTGCACACAAGCACAGGGAGAAAGGAGGAGAAGAGAGGAAGAGGCGGAGGCTTACCTTCGACACCGGCGAGGCTTTTTCTGTAATAACCCAGATATAAATAACAGAGGAGGAGGAAGACTCCTAACCGGAGTCTTCTTCCTTCCCGTTTCCGACGAAATCGAACTCGAGGAGTCTGGCTAGGGTAGAAAACCTCCTCTATAAAAGACCCCCCATCCTCCCTTAGGATCTTTCAACAAAAATTTTCGAAGAAATTTGAGGAATTGTGGAATTTTCTCAAGGGAGGCACCGTAAGCATTGATCGGAAGAGAAGGGCCGCCGGAGCTGTTTTTGGCCACCGGAACCAAGGTAAGGTCCCAATCCTTCCTTTTCTCTCTCTTGCTCATCTTCTCACAACCCCAGACCTCACCGCCGGCCATCGATTTTGCTGGAAATAAATTCCAAAGAAGATCCCCTATTTTTCGAAAAAAAAAAATCGTCGGTCGAACCCCATCACCGACCGGCTTCACATGGTTGGCCGTCGTTGCTGGATCTCCGGCCAAGCCGCCGGAGCCTGAGCCACTGAGGGGGGGACCTCACGGTCTTCCCCTATTTCAGCCAAGGGAGGCCGCGGGAAGAAAAGAAAAGAAGAAGGAAGAAGAAGAAGAAAAGAAAAGAAAAGAAAAAGGAAAAAGAAAAAGAAAAGAAAAAGGAAAAAGAAAAAGAGAAAGAAAAAAATAAAAATAAAATAAAATAAAAAGAAGAAGAAGAGAGAAAAATTTTTTCTCTCTCCTCTCTCTACCTTCTCTCTCCAGTTTCTCTCTCCAATTACTCTCTTTATTTTCTCTCTCTAGATTTTTCTCTCTTTTTGTAAATTTTATCTCTCTAGAATCTTTCTACTCTCTCTCTGATTGCATCACAGACCCTAGGATATATTTGAAATAAAAATATGATGAATTGAGATTGCTCCAAAATTCGTGCAGTAGATCTGATCCCAGTCCGATTCTATTCGAAATTGTAACACTTGATTCATATTAAGTCACCCTGATAGGATCTCTGATGATCTCGACCATGATTGCCTCATCTGAAGGATACGAAGATTCTCTCTCCACTTTCTATCTCTAAAAATTTTCTCTCTCTTCATAGATTTTCTCTCTCTAGAAGTCTTATAGGTCAGTGGAGGATCCTGATACATAGATAAGTCCTAATTTTGGTTAATCCTAAGAGAGGTCCTCGATCTGTATTATTAGGATCGATTATCGATAATTTTCTTTATATATGATTGTTATGTTTGATCAGGGTTATGAAGAGATGATTGTCTGCATATGATATCGAGTGAAATATTTTGTTAAAGAAATTCATAAGTCAAAGAAGAACATTGATGTCTGTGCTCGGATCAGTCACCGGTAAAAGTAAGAATCTCTGTACATGATCATCATTATATATGTTATTTTATCGTTGGTTTTATCTCATTGATTTTGCATCGTTGGATTTGAGATCGATGAATTTGTTATATCTGAGATACTGTTATTTATTTATGTGATTTTGAGCATGAATATGCTATATCAATACATATGTATCAGTGATTGATGGCATGATTATATGTATGACATAT
The DNA here is from genome assembly GCF_000442705.2 of Elaeis guineensis. Classification (NCBI taxonomy): domain Eukaryota; kingdom Viridiplantae; phylum Streptophyta; class Magnoliopsida; order Arecales; family Arecaceae; genus Elaeis; species Elaeis guineensis. The sequence goes on from NC_025993.2 coordinate 3,300,358, forward strand.
TTATTACACTACAAAAGATGAATTGATTAATGAAGTTAAATATCATAATTTCATGAAAATGAAAAGAAAGAGAAATATGGTTTGGACTGGCCTTGTCATGTGGAATAGCCTGCCAGGAGCTTATGCTTGGGACAGCCCCCACAGGCTTATATGTGGAAGAATATGATCCGAGAAAGATCATGAAGAATCTGATCCGAGAAAGATCATGAATGATTTGATCCGAGAAAGATCATGGCCACTTTGATCCGAGAAAGATCATGAATATTTTGATCTGAGGAAGATCACAGAAATCGATCCGAATAAAAGATCGTCGCATGATCCTGGTAGTCCAAAGCCAAAGCCAAAGCTAAAGCTAAAGCCAAAAAGAAAGGATTAAAGATGATGTGATAATAGAAGAAAATAGAAAGATAAGACATGAAACAATCGTTGAATAAAATTATTTCACTTATTTAACATATGATGATGCATCTCTTTTGATAAAACAGATAATCTATAAATGTTTGCAGTATTCTGGACAGTGAACATTGACTTTTATGTGTTATTGCCTATCATTATTTTCAGATTATATTATTATATTGGTGTGATATGAGAATTCTTACTGGACTGTAAAGCTCACACCCCTTCATTTTCTTTTTCTTCTCAGAATTACAAGATATCCATGGTTGGCTATGGTATGGATTTATGAGTGAGCGGATGCATAGATAGAATACCATTGATACCTGAGCAGAAGGATAGATAAAAGTGTCATAGTATCTGATCAAAGAATTGAAGAAATTTAAATTGTAATTATGCAAGATTTTATGAATTATTGTTGAAATAAATTATTATAGTTGATAAGGTTGTAATGATTTAATTTGGCCTTGCATATTCTTTAGGGCTTGCTCTAAAGAGTGTGCGGCCATCACGTATCCGACCCGGGTGTTGGGTTCGGAGCGTGACAGAATGGTATCAAAGCTTAGGTTATGATCATTGGAGATTACGATATAAATGATTAGGATGTGATAGAATAATATCAAAGCTTAGGTTTAAGATCACTAGAGATTATGAAGAGATATTAAAACTTTATGTAAGATCAGTAGGATGTGACAGAGTGGCATCTGAGCTTAGAGCTTAGGTTACATTTATTTGGAGACAATGATACAAGTGATTAGGATATGACAGAAAGTTTAGGGTCACTAAGGATTGTCATATAAGTGATATCAAAATTTTGGAATTATAATCAATAGAGTGTGGTTGATAAAATCAGAGTTTAAGATTATGATTATTAAAGGTATGATAGAATGATATTACAATTTAGGTTATGATCATTAGAGAATATGATTTAAGTGGTATTTAAGCTTAAGATTATAATTATTGAAATTATGACTTTAGTGATATTTAAACTTAGGTTATGATCATAAGGAACATGATAGACATAAAACAAACGATCCGGTATTTAGATTTCGAGTCAATAGATATTAAGATAAAATTTATGTATAAGTGGCATATGATATCTATAATAGAATTGATGAGTTATATCTTAGATTTCAATTAGTAAGGTTGACCTAAGTATAAAAAGAGTTGACCTTGGAATAAAGTGGGAGTTATTGATAAGTTATGTTGAGTATACTAGAGGATTTTGGAATGTAAAACTTATATGATTGAAGATCATGATAATTTTTCTAATTTTGATGTTAATTATCTGAGCATTATAAATTTTAAATTTATCAGAAGGAAGTTAGGATATGGTCTAAGAAGAAATTTCATCATATGAAAGAGAAATATTTTTGAGTATTGAACCTATAAGAGGATCATATATGAAACTCAATTTTAAATAAAAAATATACTTGAATTTTATTATGAGAATATGAGATACACATCTTGGTGAAATCTTTGGTTACTCAAATATCATATTCTGAATATGATTCCTTGATCTTTCAAGTTGCATTGAATTTCAAGTCAAAAGCTTACTTTTCTAAGTGGTTCAAAAGTATTTTGATATTATTATTAAATTAAAGAAGAAAATTTATTGTGTCAGAGAATGATATACATGTTATGATAAAATTTTTTTAATAATTCATATTACTATCTTTAGATGAGATCTTTTTTGTGATTATTGAAGATGGTGAAGTGTATTAATTATTCAAGTCAAAGTTCGAATTTTTAAATTAAATTAAGACATCTTGCTAATGTTAAATTTTGAATGACTTATACAAGGGATAAGATTTTGTATGGATTTATTGATTAATATTAAGGGTTGTGATGAAGGGAGCTCTATAAGAAATAATCAAGTTGATTCTACTCATAAGGATGTTGGTTTGAGTTCTTTTAGTTCATCAAGTTAGAATTAATTCTTTTAAAAAGGAAGATTGATTTAAAAATTATCTGAATGATTTTAAGGTAAATCTAAGGTTAACTTCAATTGATTCTAGACATGTTGGATTCTTGAAGAGTGATGAAACTTATGCAATGATTTCAAATATAGAAAGTGGATCAAGATTTAATTTTTATATGCTATACCCAAAGGTAGTAAAGATAAAGAAACTTAAATTTTGCCCTAAGTCTTATATAAAATTTGAAGGTTGGATCTATCCTGGATTGATCTAACATATAAGGATATTTTTATCTTTAATAGACTTATATAATTTGATGAATTAAAATCAGAGTACGCAGCAAAAGCATGGTTGTTTAAATTGATTAGAAATATTAATTCTTTGATTCCGAAGATATTATGGAATACATTAGTTGTAAATAAAGAATGATTTTAATCTGATCATAGTCGGATAATTTTTGTTAGTAGGTTGTTTCATTGTAGTTAATGCCAAGAAATTTTAGACATCTCAAGTTACAGCTTGATAGTTCTGGTATTAGTTCAAACTTAGAAAGTCCTAACATAGATCTCATATTTTTAAAATTTAATATTGTTACTCGAACTAATATAGAATATTGAGGTTTTCTTAAGATGAGAGTCTACATATAAAATTTGTTGGAAGGTCAAGAGAAGAAAAAAAAAATCGATGATTGTGAAGAGCGCCCGATGTTTGACCTTTATTTATTTTTCTATCAAGGGTAGTCTGAGATAATTATGAATTTTGAGTGAAATGTATTAGATAAATAATGGTAGTATATTAATACAAGTACAAAATGTTACAGTTCTTCAAAAAGTTGAGAAATCAATAAGAAGGGATGAGTTTGAGATTTCAAATAATTTTTGTTATAACAAGATCATGAGAAATAAATAATATATATGACATTATTGTAAGCTTGAGAATAACATGAAGAATGTATACTTTGAAATAGGTATCTCGAACGACATAATCTAATTTCGAGGACGAAATTATTTTAAGGAGGGGAGAATGTAATAACCCAGATTTAAATAACAGAGGAGGAGGAAGACTCCTAACCGGAGTCTTCTTCCTTCCCGTTTCCGACGAAATCAGACTCGAGGAGTCTGGCTAGGGTAGAAAATCTCCTCTATAAAAGACCCCCATCCTCCCTTAGAATCTTTCAACAAAAATTTTCGAAGAAATTTGAGGAATTGTGAAATTTTCTCAAGGGAGGCACCGTGAGCGTTGATCGGAAGAGAAGGACCGCCGGAGCTGTTTTTGGCCACCGAAACCAAGGTAAGGTCCCAATCCTTCCTTTTCTCTCTCTTGCTCATCTTTTCACAACCCCAGACCTCACCGTCGGCCATCGATTTTGCTGGAAATAAATTTCAAAGAAGATCTCCTGTTTTTCGAAAAAAAAACCCGCCGGCCGAACCCCATCGCCGACCGGCTTCACATGGTCGGCCGTCGTTGCCGGATCTCTGGCCAAGCTGCTGGAGCCCGAGCCACCGAGGGGGGGACCTCACGGTCTTCCCCTGTTTCAGCCAAGGGAGGCCGCGGGAAGAAAAGAAAAGAAGAAGGAAGAAGAAGAAGAAAAGAAAAGAAAAGAAAAAGGAAAAAGAAAAAGAAAAGAAAAAGGAAAAAGAAAAAGAAAAGAAAAAAAAAAGAAAAAGAGAAAGAAAAAAATAAAAATAAAATAAAATAAGAAGAAGAAGAAGAGAGAAAAATTTTCTCTCTCTCCTCTGTCTACCTTCTCTCTCCAATTTCTCTCTCTAAATTCTCTCTCTATTTTCTCTCTCTAGATCTTTCTCTCTTTTTATGGATTTTATCTCTCTAGAATCTTTCTACTCTCTCTCTGATTGTATCACAGACCCTAGGATATATTTGAAATAAAAATATGATGAATTGAGATTGCTTCGAAATTCGTGCAGTAGATCTGATCCCAGTCCGATCCTATTCAAAATTATAACACTTGATTCATATTAAGTCACCCTGATAGGACCTCTGATGATCTCGACCATGATTGCCTCATCTGAAGGATACGAAGATTCTCTCTCCATTTTCTCTCTCTTCATGGATTTTCTCTCTCTAGAAGTCTTATAGGTCAGTGGAGGATCCTGATACATAGATAAGTCTTAATTTTGGTTAATCCTAAGAGAGGTCCTCGATCTGTGTTATTAGGATCGATTATCGGTAATTTTTTCTATATATGATTTTTATGTTTGATCAGGGTTATGAAGAGATGATTGTTTGTATATGATATTAAGTGAAATATTTTATTAAAAAAATTCATAAGTCAAAGAAGAACATTGATTTCTGTGCTCGGATCAGTCACCGGTAAAAGTAAGAATCCCTGTACATGATCATCATTATATATGTTATTTTACCGTTGGTTTTATCTCATTGATTTTGCATCGTTGGATTTGAGATCGATGAATTTGTTATATCTGAGACACTGTTATTTATTTATGTGATTTTGAGCATGAGTATGCTATATCAATACATATGTATCAGCGATTGATGGCATGATTATGTGTATGACATATTTATTACACTATAAAAGATGAATTGATTAATGAAGTTAAATATCATAATTTCATGAAAATGAAAAGAAAAAAAAATATGGTTTGGACTGGTCTTGTCATGTGGAATAGCCTGCCAGGAGCTTATATCTGGGACAGCCCCCACAGGCTTATATGTGGAAGAATATGATCCGAGAAAGATCATGAAGAATCTGATCCGAGAAAGATCATGAATGATTTGATCAGAGAAAGATCATGGCCACTTTGATCCGAGAAAGATCATGAATATTTCGATCCGAGGAAGATCACAGAAATCGATCCGAATAAAAGATCGTCGCATGATCTTGGTAGTCCAAAGCCAAAGCCAAAGCTAAAGCTAAAGCCAAAAAGAAAGGATTAAAGATGATGTGATAATAGAAGAAAATAGAAAGATAAGACATGAAACAATCATTGAATAAAATTGTTTCACTTATTTAACATATGATGATGCATCTCTTTTGATAAAACAGATAATCTATAAATGTTTGCAGTATTCTGGACAGTGAACATCGACTTTTATGTGTTATTGCCTATCATTATTTTTAGATTATATTATTATATTGGTGTGATATGAGAATTCTTATTGGGCTGTAAAGCTCACACCCCTTCATTTTCTTTTTCTTCTCAGAATTACAAGATGTCCATGGTTGGCTATGGTATAGATTTATGAGTGAGCGGATGCATAGATAGAATATCGTTGATACCTGAGCAGAAGGATAGATAAAAGTGTCATAGTATCTGATCAGAGAATTGAAAAAATTTAAATTATAATTATGCAAGATTTTATGAATTATTGTTGAAATAAATTATTATAGTTGATAAGGTTGTAATGATTTAATTTGGCCTTGCATATTCTTTAGGGCTTGCTCTAAGGAGTGTGTGGCCATCACGTATCCGACCCGGGTGTTGGGTTCGGGGCATGATTAATTAAGAGAGAAATATGGTTTGGACTGGTCTTGTCATGTGGAATAGCTTGCCAGGAGCTTATGCCTGGGACAGCCCCCACAGGCTTATGTGTGGAAGAATATGATCCGAGAAAGATCATGAAGAATCTGATCTGAGAAAGATCATGAAGGATTTGATCCGAGAAAGATCATGGCCACTTTGATCCGAAAAAGATCATGAATATTTCGATCCGAGGAAGATCACAAAAATCAATCCGAATAAAAGATCGTCGCATGATCCTGGTAGTCCAAAGCCAAAGCCAAAGCTAAAGCTAAAGCCAAAAAAAAAGCATTAAAGATGATGTGATAATAGAAGAAAATAGAGAGATAAGACATGAAACAATCGTTGAATAAAATTGTTTCACTTATTTAACATATGATGATGCATCTCTTTTGATAAAACAGATAATCTATAAATATTTACAGTATTCTGGACAGTGAACATCGACTTTTATGTATTATTGCCTATCATTATTTTCAGATTATATTATTATATTGGTGTGATATGGAAATTCTTACTGGGTTGTAAAGCTCACACCCCTTCATTTTCTTTTTCTTCTCAGAATTACAAGATGTCCGTGGTTGGCTATGGTATGGATTTATGAGTGAGCAGATGCATAGATAGAATACCGTTGATACCTGAGCAGAAGGATAGATAAAAGTGTCATAGTATCTGATCAGAGAATTGAAGAAATTTAAATTGTAATTATGCAAGATTTTATGAATTATTGTTGGAATAAATTATTATGGTTGATAAGGTTGTAATGATTTAATTTGGCCATGCATATTCTTTAGGGCTTGCTCTAAGGAGTGTGCGGCCATCACGTATCCGACCCGGGTGTTGGGTTCGGGGCGTGACATTTTCGGTGAGCAAAATGGACGGCACAAGGACGGAGCTCCGCGGTAGTTTTCCGGCGATTGCCGCCGACTGGGTCTCAAATCTTCGGTGAGAGGGAGAGAGGAGGATTCTCCTCCTTAAATAGAGCCGGAGGGGGAGCTCTTTCCGACTCCGATTGGGAGCCGGTGAAAGGAGGAAGAAGACTCCCTTCGGAGTCGTCTCTTCTGTTTTTTTTTTTTTTGGCTTTGTGGGCTGGTTTTGGGCCCAATTGGACCGGTTATCACATGGATCATCCATAGTTACTTTAAAATCAATAAAGATAGATAACTATTTTGATCATTCATGGTTGCTTTGAGATTTATGTAGGTAGATGAATTTTGGGTCATCTGTAGTTATTTGGAGATCTATGTAGGTAGATGAATGTAAATCATCTATGATTGCTTTGAGATATATATAGATGGATAAATAATCTTGATCATTTACAAATCATTTTGAGATCTATGTAGACGGATTCATATATGAATCATCAATATGGTCTCTTTGAGAAATGTGTAAGTGGATGGATAATTTAAATCATCTATTGATTGCTTTGAGATTTGTATGGGTGGATGGATGATCTTAGTCATGCGCTGGTTGCTTCGAGACCTATGGAGATGAATAGACAAAGGAATTTGGAGTACTTTGAGATTTGTGAGACTGATGATCATACGGTGAATTTGCACAAAGGCAAGTCCCGACACCACTGTACAATGGGATCCTTTTATGATTCAAAGGGCAGTTTAATCACTCATATACCAATTCATAAGTTTAACTAATGGCTTGTATATGTCATTTAATATTAAAATTGTTTTTTTTTTTTTTTTTTTTTTTCTGAATGTTGTGGATATAGACAGGGTCTTGGTGACATCCCTGTCTTCTCATGCTTTTTCGCCACAGGAGTCTCCAATTTATGGTTTCATAATCTGATATGAACTTTAGATGCTGGTCCTCTCTTTGCCCTATTGAGCATATTAGAGCTTATTTTGTCACATCAAGTTGTTTTTTCAAAGCAAGCTCAAGCTACTCCATCAGTTAATAATAGAGAAGGAAAAGCAATTGATGCCCAACTAACAGATTCAGGTTAGCCTGCAGCTTCCTTCCTATATACTAAACTGCCTGCAATCTTTGACCACCATGTTGGCTTTAGCTCAGTCACCCAATGGAAGAAGAAAAGGGAAAAAGGCATAACCATTAACAATGGGACTTTATGGTTTTACAGCATTGGTAGTCCGGAGAAATTTTATATATTTATAACTGTACACAATTGAAGTGCCTCTTCTGATTCCAACTCCAAGAGCTCAGTTTTCCTCCATATTCCTTTTCTTCAACCTGGCCATTGTTAGAACCACTCTAACATAGATTCTATCAAACCAGTTGTCGGTCATCCGGAAGTAAGCAATCCTCCAAGTGCTCTTCAGCAGCAGGACACCAAAGACAACCCAAAACCCCACAACAAATCCCAATACCATGCTAGTATAAAACCATAACATTTCACCATCATCTTCATATTCCTCATAGTTGCCATGATTTTTTCATTGCTAGAGCAGCTCTCTGAAATTGGAGGCCCACAGAGATCGAGATTGCCGACATAAATGGATGGATCCACCAAGGTTTGGAGTTGATACCCTGTTGGAATTCTCCCTGATAGGTTATTGTAGGACAGATTGAGGTGGCTTAAAGAAGTCAAGGTAGAGATGCTCTGAGGAATGGTGCCAGAGAGCTCATTCATTGAAAGGTCAAGAGACTCAACTGATTTCAATCCACCAATTCTGTTTGGAATCTTCCCCGTCAGATGATTTCTGGATAGATTCAGATTCTTCAATGCCAAAAGGTTTCCTATTTCTTCAGGAATCTCTCCACTTAGACTATTGCTTGAAAGATCCATACTCTTCACAAGATAGAGGATTGTGGAATATTCCAGTTCTTCTCCCTTTGTAATTATCTGTAAACTCTCATTGTAACTGTAGAGGCCATAATTTCCAAAAGTCCAATACTGAAAGCTTCTTATAGATCCCTGCGATGTTGAAGCCATGGCACTGAAATTGCCAAACGATGGGGGTATGAATCCTGATAGATTATTATCTCCGAGATCCAAGACCTGAAGCTTGCCAAGTTGTGCTAGTTGTGGAGGGATATTGCCAGAAAACATATTTGACCGCAACTGGAGTACTACAAGATCTTGCAAGCTTTCTCCTATCCATGCTGGCAGATTCCCGGAAAATTTATTTTGAGCAAGATTAAGGAACGCTATACTCTTGCACTCTTGCAAAGATGAAGGAAGTTCTCCAAAGAAACTGTTATTGTTTAGGTGAGGGATTGAAGTCCAGATAAAGAACCCATCGAACTAGGAATTTCCCCAGAAAGGTTATTATTGGCCAAGTCCAAGGCCTCCAGCTCTGAGCACTCTCTCCAGCATCGAGGGAGTTCTCCTGATAAGAAGTTGTTTGATAGATCGAGAATAGCTAGAGATGTCAATTCACATATAGATGACGGAATGCTACCATTTATTAGATTATTTGGGATTAACAAGGCAAAAAGAAACGGTGACGCAGCTAAGGTTGGAGGCCATGGCCCTGAAAATGAATTGTTGGACAGATCCAATACTTGGAGGCCACTTGGTAGCGATGGAACCATACCCTCCAATTGGTTTGAGCTCAACTCCAAAACATATAAGTCTGTCATAAACTCCAAGGTTAATGGCAAGTTTCCAGTTATCTGATTATTGGATAGGTCCAGAACAGACAAAGAAGATGAATTCCAAAACCAATCAGGCACTGCATCTGCGATGCTTGTGTTGGACAAATCAAGTGTCATGATACTCATCTGAGATCGAAGCCATGCCGGAAATTTGGGCCCCAGCCGACAAGAACGAAATCCAATTATCTGGAGTTGAAAAGGAGGGACCCAGCTTCGGTCTACCTCCAAGATCAAGGAGTTCAAGGAAAATGTTAGTAAGTATAATCTAGTAAGGTTGGCAAAGTGAGCTTCAGATACAATACCTTCAAAGGAGTTATCACTTAGATCTAGGTAAGTCAGGCTAGAGAGCTTCCCAATCCCAGAAGGTATGGGGCCATCAAATGAGTTTGTGCTGAGATCGAGAAAATTGAGATTTGTCAGGTTCTCAAGCCAGCCGGTCAAATTCCCTCTTAGCTTATTACCCCCCAGGTCCAGGGATCTCAGATTGCTCCACATGCATCTTGGCACTGTTTCTGCAATCTCTCCACGAAGACCATTACTTGACAAGAGTAGAGCATTCAAGCTGCAGAGGTTTTTGATCGATCTCGGCACCGTACCCTCAAAGTTGTTGTGTCCTAACGCTAGAATTGAAGATTAGTTAAGGTTCCAAGTGATTCAGAAATTGGACCATGGAATCCATTGCTCGAAAGATCGAGATAGGTAAGGCTGCTGAGATTCCACAACCAATTGGGTAAGGTAGAGTTGAGGTTGTTATCGAGAAGATCGAGTGTTGTAAGAGCTGTAAAGTTGACAATGGGAAGATAGCTGGGGATGGCTGAAAGACCACAGGATTCCAAACGCAGCACTGAAAGAGAAGGCAGCATATTCACTGCTTGCAGCCAATCTGCTGCAGTAGAAAGGTTCACAAAACTCAGGTCGAGGTGCTTCAGAGAAGAGAGATGGGTGAGCCACTGAAGGTTATAAGCACGAGTCTTGTAAAGGGAGTAAGCACTGAGATCAAGATAGCGGATGCTAGAGAGATTGCCAGGTGAGGGGGTATGAGTCCACTGAAATGGCTCCAGAGAGGTTAAGGTACTCCAGTCTTTTGAAAGAACCAAAGAATTCTGGAATGAGGATTCCACCAAAATCATTCATGCTGAGATCCAAGTGTTTCAAATGGCTTAAAGCAAGCAAGGATGAATTGATCTCACCACCCAAAGTCCACTGGCTTTGATTGATGGGGTTGTAGGGGTTCCGAAGGCGGAGCTTCACAACATGGCCGGCGCCGTCGCAGCCAACTCCATTCCATGTGCAGCAGTCTAGGCCTTGCCATGAGGCTAGGCCAATTCGGGTGTTGTTGAGGCTGGCCTTGAAGGCAAGGAGCGCCGTCCTCTCGAGCTCGAGGCAGCTGCTTGACACCATGGTTTGGTGGCTTAGAAGGCAGAGCAGAAACCAGAGAGTGGAACGAAGCATGGTCTTTCTCTTGAGTATCTCCTTGCTGACGACCAACAGTTTAGAAGAATGCTTGGTCGATGAAGTTACAGACATGATCTCACACTCTACAAAGTGTAAAAGACCGCATGGTAGCGTAAAAGACTGATTGTCAAAGAAAAAGAAGATGCATGGAATCTGCTGGAGGTTGAAAAGATCAATCAATTCTCTTAAAAATCAAATGATGATGAAATAAAGGAAAAAAAAATGGATGGTGCATGGAAAAGCGACACCCTGTCCTTGGCTGGCAGGCTGGTCCTAGTAAATTCGGTAATATCTTCCATCCCTACGTATTGGATGTCGTCGTTTGCCCTTCCTTCATCGATCATTAAGAAAATTGACAAAGGCGTCGTAGTTTTCTATGGCAAGGAAATAAAACATGCACCGGTCGTCACTGTCCATGAAATGAAATCAAGCGTGCCGGCCTAAACGATACGATGGTCTTGGAGTTATCAACCTCAAATTATTCAACCAGTGCTTGCTGATGAAGCGGCTCTAGAGTTTCTTTAATGACGTCAATAGGTTTTGGCCTGAAGATGACCCACAACATCCATTATCCATCCTTTCCGCCTTCAGCCACCTCCCCCAGTCGGCTCTCAAAAGCTTCTGAATCATGGCGAAACATTGCCAAAACAATTAATCTCTTCCTGGCTGGCTCCGCCTTCACCCGCTGCTCTCTGAAGGACATCTTTCCATCCCTCTTCTTCCATGCTTTAAAACCAGATATCACATTTGCTGATTTCCTCTCCTCCTCAGACCAAAGTCATGCATTGTTCAAGGACAACATAGCCCCACGACATAACGAGAATTTGCAATCCTATCATCCATGACCTCCCAGACAAGTCTCTCTATGGATGAAGACAAAATTGAATGGCTCTGGAACCCCAAGGGTATTGACAAGGTCAGGGATGCTTACCCCTTCTTCACTCATGGGGGAGTCGATCATCCCTTATTTTGCTCGACTAAACTGGCGGCTTCCAGTACCTGAAAAGATTAAAGTATTCAACTAGCTCACTTGTAACAACAAACTCCTTACAGCAGACAACCTTAAAAGAAGGAAGTTCCCTTAGCCTGAGCACTGCCCACTATGTGGTGAGGAAGAAGAAACCGTCCAGCACTTGTTACTTACATGCTCTTACTCCTCCAGAATTTGGGTCTCACTCGTCGATACAAGTGCTGGACGGTGCATCCTCAAATGATATAGAATAGCCCCCTATCAGCAATGTGCTGGTGTCTTTGGAAGGAACGAAACAAAAGAATTTTTGAATTCAAAGCCAGGAGCTCCTCCTTGCTGAAACAGCAAAGCATAGCCCACATCAAATCCTGGATACATACAGGTCCTTCTAGGAGACTTCTGCAAATGGATGATCGCTGCAGGAGCGTTGGGGACAACGACCTCAACTGACTTCTAGTAATGTGGCAGAAACTTAAAAGAAATCTACAGTGGTCCTGAAATTACAGAAGAAAGACTCAGTTTACAGAGCCTCTTATAGTTCAACAGGTCTTTATCAGACTTCCAGCATTACAGTTGCACAGACCCTTCTCTGGTCTTCAACAGACCCTATAAATGCGATCACACATAAACCACTGCTCCATGGTTTCAGACACCGTCGGACTAATGGGAAAGTATTACATGTTTTACTGCCATTTCAGACTTCATAACAACCTGTAATGTCCCTGCTTTGCCGATAAATCATCGGCTATTTTGCCTGAGCTCCTCCCTACTTGCTGAATTGCTTTCGATATCCCTCTCATCTAGACTCCTTGTAAATAATCCATTCATCAATGAATTACGGGTGGCAGCTTCTGCCTCCTATTCAATCAAAAAAAAAAAAAAAAAAGAAAGAAAAAAATATGATATCACCATTGTTTGGACTCCCTTCTTCCTTGTTGAGCCAAGAATCCATTGACCCGCTGCTCCAAACCACTCCATGAAGAAGTTGGTGAAATTATGGTCATGCAGAAGCCGGCAGGGGGCTGGATAGGGATATTGTAATACTACTGACAGTACTGAATAAACAAGAAAATGCATGGAATGTACTAGAGGTTCAAAAGGTCAATTAATTCTCTAAAAAGTTGAATGATGATGAAATAAAGAAAAAATATGGATATCACCATTGTTTGGACTGTCTTCTTCCTTGTGGAGCCAAGAATCCATTGACCCCCAGCTCCAAACCACTCCATGAAGAAGTTGGTGAAATTTTGCTGCACCTGCAACGGTTCGAAGGATTCTTTTGATTTTCTAGGAGCTCCTTCGTTCGGAGTTTGTCAAGATGACTTTGACGGTAGCATCAGGGATGGCAAAGATGGTGCAAGCTTTGTTATCTAAGATCCGGATGTCAGACTGTTGGCTGCAGGGAGCTCTTATCTTTACGACCTGTTTGTCCTCAGTACGAAACTCCATGCCATCTGGACGGGCATGATCTGGGCGAGAGAGGAGCTTCGAGCGAAAAGGATCTTCGTGGAAGATGACTCTGCCACTGTTATCCATTGGATCCGGAACGAGGCAATACATCCGGAAGCTCATCCACTACTCTATGACATCTAGAGGTCCCTTCGTATCCCCACCGTACATGACGCCTGTTCAGCTCGTCTTTCGGAAGACGAATAGGGCCGCGGATTGGATAGCATCCTTTGTCACCGAGCATATTGATGATTGGATCTGGTGCTAAGATGACAACTGTTTATGGACACTTCATGATATTTTATATTCTGGTTCTATTGGTTGTGCTCATCCTAGATTGGTGTAATCTTCCGTTTATATTAAAAAAAAAAAAAAAAAAGTAGTTGGTGAAATTATGATCATGGTGAAGCCGGCAGGGGGCTGTGGATGTATAGGGATATTGTAATACCACTGGTAGTATCAAATAAAGAGGAGAAGGAACACTAGATGGTAGGATTTTTTTTAAATAATATATTTTTAATAAAATATTATGAAAATATCGTGGTTCAAAAACTATTTACCAAACTACCGTTGTGGGGACACGTAGGATAAATTCATGGGTTCAACCCATGAATTAATTGTACATGTGGATAATTTGTGGGTTGAACCCACGAATTTTCTGATCCACTTGGCTATATTGTACGAATTTTGAAATTTGAATTCATAAGTTGGAACCACGAATTAACCAAATGAATTCATGGTTCAACCCACGAATTCAGTTTTTTGTGCATCAACCACCAAATCCTCAACGTAATTTTTTTTTTTGAAATTTGAACAAAATTCATGGGTTCAACCCATGAATTCAAGAATTCGTGGGTTCAACCCACGAATTGATTTGAAATTTGCAATGAATTCAAGGGTTCATCCCATGAATTCTTGAATTCGTGGGTTCAGCCCACGAATTCTTTCGAAATTTTGGACCGTTGCATAAATTCATGGGTTCAACCCACAAATTCATTGTCTTTAAATCAACACCCACCCTCCTACTCCTTATTCAGGTTTTTGGAAATTTCCTCCACCCTCTCTACTCCTTATTCAGGTTTTTAGAAATTTTCTTGCATTTGTCCATAAATTCTGATCCCCCTTCTTAAAATCGATTATGACTTCAAAAAAAAGTAAAATTTTGTCGAAAGAAAAGAGGCTCGAGTAGAGAAAGAAAGCAACCATCTCGTAGGTATGAAGAGTTCTTATTTCTAAATAGTGAGTGTAGTAAAAATTTCAATCAAATTTTTCTGAAAAAAAGTTGTAGAAGGTAGAATAGTCGATTTAAATAGTTTTAGTGATTTTCGTATTAAATTTTTATTTGAAAAGATGGATTGGCTATCTATGATTACACTCAACAAGCCAACGTATCCTACTCTGGTTCACTATTTTTATAGTAATTTTAGTTTTAATAGTAAGTCTTGTTCCATTTCATCGTATGTTAAAGGACAATTGATCAAATTTGACTGTGAAGTTTTAGGTCAAATTTTGGATATTCCATCAGATGGTGATAGATTTTTCAATAATAGTATTATTTGGAATCATCCAGTATTAGACTATGCTTTCTGTATTAGAACTATTTTTGACGATCATATAAGTGCGATCGCTAAACCTGATGCAAATCTATTACCACTTGAAATTAAGTTAATCCATCATATTTTTACATTTAATTTTCTGTCTAGAGGAGGTCATAGAGAACATGTATCATATTTAGATGTTTATCTCCTCAGAATAGTTCTTTTAGGTGATAGGGTTAATTTGCCTTATTTAATAATATTTTATATGAATGAATGTTTTCAAAGTTCAAAACCATCTTAACATATGGAGCTATTCTGACTGCTATATTCGAGGTATTTGATATCTACATCACGGCTAATGATGAAGTTGTCAAGGTTAAACGTAGTGATATTTACAATCATGCATCTCTGAGGCATATGGGTATACATTTCATGATGGGGTATGGATGCGTACGTCTACAGTAGATGAAGAAGAATATAGTGGTGAAGGAGGTGGTTAGCCTACCGATAGAGAGCAGCCTACACATGCTACATAGTCCGATCAGCAGTCATCCAATCAGCATGCATTATTTGCTCACATAGATGCATTGGAAGATATCTGTTAGCGAGAGATTTGCACATATGATTCTCGGCTGGATGAGGGATTTGTACAGATGGATGCCTAATTGGATGAGAGATTTGGATGATTTGATCAGTTCATACAGTATTTTTACCGTCAATTTTCTCCACCACCACAAGATCCTACTCTGGATGATTAAACTGCAGCAATTAGTAGCAGTACGTGAGGCTTCACCTGAAGATTTGTCATCTTTTTCATTTATGTTTAGATAAATATACTTCGATTTGATGTAAGCATATGTACCTTTCTTTTGTTGCTTCATTTTAGATGAGAAATTTTATAATCTAACCAAAATTATGTGAAATTTAAGATATGATTTTGGCAGTAAAGTGATTAATCAAAATTAGTGTCTAATCAATAATTATAAAAAATTAAGAAAAAAAATTTATAATTTAAGAAATATATTAAAAATTGACCAAATCGATCGATCGCATGAGAATTTTGGTCGATCATGGCAAACCGTGCCGATCGATCGAGTCTGAAACCTCAGGCTGGTTGACCACTTGGCACCAAATTGGCCAAACCAGTCGACTGCTTGAGAAATTCGATCGATTGTGGCAAATCGAGCCGACCGATCGAGTCGAAATCTCAGGTCGGTTGACCACGTGGCACGCAAGCCATGCCGAACCGATCGATCACTGAAAATTTCGATCAATCGAGCCCACTGAGCCGATCGATCGAGTCCGGGACCTTAGGTCGGTCGACCGCAAGCAAAGGAAAATGGTCTCTTGGTCGACCGACTAAGTTCTGAGCT
>NC_025993.2:3316627-3327116 GCF_000442705.2 Elaeis guineensis
CAAGATTCAATCGGTAATCCTTGAGTTTATCAGCAGGTGGGACAACACCTAGCAAATCAAAGCATACCTGATGCCAGTCCTGATGTGTGCTACCTGTCACTGAAAGACCATCAATTGGTAAACCCAATTGAATGTTGACATCCTCCAGTGTGATAGTGCACTCACCAGGCAGCAGATGAAATGTATGAGTTTCTGGATGCCACCGTTCTACGAATGCGGTGATCAAATGCCAATCTAGCGAGATGAATCTCATGCGGCTAAGCCCGTAAAAACCCATCTGTTGCAAAAGCCAAGAGCTCCTCCTTGCTGAAACAGCAAAGCATAGCCCACATCAAATCCTGGATACATACAGGTCCTTCTAGGAGACTTCTGCAAATGGATGATCTCTGCAGGAGCGTTGGGGACAACAACCTCAACATACTTGTAGTAATGTGGTAGAAACTTAAAAGAAATCTACAGTGGTCCTGAAATTACAGAAGAAAGACTCAGTTTACAGAGCCTCTTATAGTTCAACAGGTCTTTATCAGACTTCCAGCATTACAGTTGCACAGACCATTCTCTGTGTTGGAAAATGTGTCCCAAAAAGCCAATCGTCAAGCTGTTGATGGTTGAGCAACCAAGTATTGTAATTGATTTGTTAATAAATAAAATATATTTGGCATCTTCATCATAAGCTTTCATCTTCTAATGAACTCCGTTGTTATGATGAAGTCCTTAGGACATTTAAGTTCGATAAAGAGAGGATTTATTGATTAGTCCTTAGAACTGTTCACGATCAAATGATAGGCTGTTAATAAAGACGACAGCTTCTATCGAGCATAAGTCATTGTAGGCCATATAGGTTGGTTGTCCTCTTAACCAAGGACTGTGGAGACACTGGTATGGCATACATGTGAGATGTAAGGGTATATCATCATTGAACGTGACCAACTCCAGAGCATTTTGCTGTCGAGAATGTCTCTGATGGGATATAGGTATAAGTGTCCCTTAGACTTGATATCGCCTCAGTGACTTGCAAGCAACTCACTGTGCTTTGGTACTGGACTAACTGAATTTCTAATTTAGGGATGGAAGGCTTCTGGGCACAGTCAAGTACTTGCGAAGTCAGAGTGTGATCGAGATGGGATTGACCACTCCAAGAGTTGGAGAAGAATGAGTCGCTGTATTTCAATTTAGCAAAACCTTGGCCAGGGTAATCCATCAGATGGATTTGATATTTTGAAATACAATGTGGACAACCTGATCAGAGTTGACAGTTGAACTCTGGGGTGTCCTATGATCATTTTGGTCAAGGGGATGAATTATATTAAAACTATATCCGCATGGGTTCTAAGGATGTTGTTCTACATATTCGACCTATCCGGTCGTCGGGTACCATTGCTAGATGGTCACTTCTATTGGTACAGAAATTTTTTCCTGTACTACCGGCTTAGGTTCAAACCTATGAGGTCACACACGTTAGTGTTCATGATCCGATCGGATGGTTGATCAATGATTAAAAATCGTTCTAGGGTTAAATGATCAATACGATTGATATTTAACCTAGTGCAAGTATTGCAGGAGGATCGATTAGCAATTCGATTTCTAATTGACTTAATTTGATTAAGCCAATGGACTGAGATTAAGTCTAATTAAATATAATTTAATTAGATTTATTTTGGACTTGATTGGATCAAGTCCAATTGGTTTATTGGATAAGCCAAGTGCAAGGAAAAACTAGTCCTAGTTCAACTAGGACTTGGGTCAATCTAATTTCTAATTTGATTAAAAAATTAAATCAGATTTAAATCTAATTTAATCTGATTAAATTAGGTTCTTAATTGGATTAAGACCTATTTTAATTAGGTTGATCTAATTTTGGTTTGATTTGATTTGAGAAACCAAATTAAAACAAGTCATGAGATAGAATCCTAGTAAGACTAGGATTCCACCTTGCGCCACATAAGCCTTCCCCACGCCCTCTCTCTTATTCAACGCTAATCTCCACTTATTTTGTGTGACAAAAGCCCTCTCCCAGGTCTCTCCCACGTTTACAAAAGGTCTCCTCTCTTCTTTCTTACATGGAAGGTGGTTTGGATCAAATCAAAAAGGAATAAGTTTGGATTTCGAATTCTATGAGATAGAGTTTTAGAAATCCAAAACTCTTTCAATTTTGCACTGAATTTATCCAAATTTTTTTTTAAAATTTTCATGGCTTTTAGGGTACACATTGTGCACCCTTTGCTGGTGATCCATGCATGAAAATATGAAGGAGGTGCTCAAGAGTTGGGCGCCCCTTAACTTGCCATGTTTGGATAAGCCTTGACTAGGTATTTGACCTAGACAATGACTCTATCATATCTCTCTGTATAAAATGAGTTTCTTCGTGAAATTTTAGGAGAAGACAGAGATTTGAGAGACCTTTGAGCCATCCAAAAATCAGAGAGAAAGACCTTTGGGTCGTGGAGATATAAAAGACACAAGTTAGGGTGTCTAGAGAGAAAAATGAGAAGAAGAAGAGGGTCTTCTTCTAGGGTTATTTATTTTCATATCTTTCCTCCCTCCATCTTGAGTTTCCTGAGAGCGTCTCAGATCTGAAACTCCTCCTTCTATTTTCTATCTTTGGAAGAGTCCAAATCAAGAAGAAGGAGGTACCTGATCAACCATCAAAGAAGGATCAGCGCAGTACTAGCATACTGTGCTGATTTCCTGAAGCAGGACTTCTGATCGAGATTCGTGAGCTCGTGTGGACGACTCCTAGAGGCCGGACGCGTGTGCGGCTTGCAACATCATCCTTAAGCCCGGATCAGCAAGGTTAAAACTTCTAACTTGCAAGGTAATAGATCTGATCTATTGTTTAATACATACATTAGATGTAGTATAGAAACATGTTGATATGATCAACATGTAGTTCATGCTATATTTATATATTTTAATTTCTGATTTAATGCTATGTAATAATCATGTAATAGGATCTTAGATCTAGGGATTCTCTGATTTTAAAAAATAATTTTAATTTATTTTAGTCTTCCGCTGTATGATCTTGAAAAAGTTTCAAGATCTAACCCTGAAACCCTAGATCTGGTTCCTACACTCTGGTCTTCAACAGACCGTATAAATGCGATCACACATAAACCACTGCTCCATGGTTTCAGACACTGTTGGACTAATGGGAAAGTATGACATGTTTTACCACCATTTCAGACTTCACAACAACCTGTAATGTCCCTGCTTTGCCGAAAAATCATCGGCTCTTTTGCCTAAGCTCCTCCCTACTTGCTGAATTGCTTTCGATATCCCTCTCATCTAGACTCCTTGTAAATAATCCATTCATCAATGAATTACGGGTGGCAGCTTCTGCCTCCTATTCCATCAAAAAAAAAAAAAAAGAAAAAAAAAATGATATCACCATTGTTTGGACTCGCTTCTTCCTTGTTGAGCCAAGAATCCATTGACCCGCTGCTCCAAACCACTCCATGAAGAAGTTGGTGAAATTATGGTCACGCAGAAGCCGGCAGGGGGGTGGATAGGGATATTGTAATACTACTGACAGTACTGAATAAACAAGAAAATGCATGGAATGTACTTGAGGTTCAAAAGGTCAATTAATTCTCTTAAAAGTTGAACGATGATGAAATAAAGAAAAAAATATGGATATCACCGTTGCTTGGACTGTCTTCTTCCTTGTGGAGCCAAGAATCCATTGACTCCCAGCTCCAAACCACTCCATGAAGAAGTTGGTGAAATTTTGCTGCACCTGCAACGGTTCGAAGGATTCTTTTGATTTTTTGGGAGCTCTTTCCTTCGGAGTTTGTCGAGATGAATTTTGATGGTAGCATGAGGGATGGCAAAGATGATGCAAACTTTGTTATCCAAGATTCGGATACCAGACTGTTGGCTACAGGGGGCTCTCATCTTTACGACCCATTTGTCTTCAGTATGGAACTCCATGCCGTCTGGACGGGCATCATCTGGGTGAGCGAAGAGGATCTTCATGGAAGATGACTCTGCCACTGTTATCGGCTAGATCCTGAATGAGGCAATGCATCCGGAAGCTCATCCACTACTCTATGACATCTAGAGGTCCCTTCGTATCCCCACCATACGTGATGTCTGTTCAGCACATCTTTCGGAAGACAAATAGGGCTGCGGATTGGATAGCATCCTTTGTCGCTGAATATATCGATGATTGGATCTGGTGCTAAGATGACAACTATTCATGGATACTTCATGATATTTTATATTCTGATTTTATTGGCTGTGCTCATCCTAGATTGGTGTAATCGTCTGTTTGTACCAAAAAAAAAAAAAAAAAAAAAGTAGAAGTTGGTGAAATTATGACCATGGTGAAGCCGGCAGGGGGCTGTGGATGTACAGGGATATTGTAATACCACCGGCAGTATCGAATAAAGAAGAGATCGAACACTAGATGGTAACCTTGAAATAAAATAAGTTACACTGTCATATAACGTGTCCTAGGGTTCAAATTTGAAAGGTGATTAAAGTTGACTTTTTTGATGCGAAGGTACATTATAAAGTTGCCGTTTAGAAAAAATCGAATATCTAGAGGATGACGCCTGCTGAAGTTGCTAGGGAGTTTTTGATGACACGAGGCCTGGAATCAGTCCCACTCCACATCAATACTGCTTCAACGTTTTCAATATACTAAAACAACATATAAGATACAACCCTGATGGCCAACTTCCAAGAATAGCATTATCCAGTCCAAAATTTATGCTGGCAGAGAACCTATAGTCCAGACGCTTGATGTACACCTCTAACCATGATTATTTATGTGCTATTCCTATGAGAAAATTTAGTTGCTATTCTGGATTATATTTGATGTTTCTAACGAAGACTCCTTTCCTAGTTTATGTTATTTTGGCTTTTTTTCCTTTTTTTTTTTTTTCTGCCTTTCTTTTCTTTTCTTAACATCTCTGGGATAACAAGTGGATAAATGTTGGCAAGCAACCATGCATGTCGCTTTAACCAACCAAATTGAAATGTGCCTTCACACATAATTATGTAATTCCCATGTTAAAAAAAAATAATAATCATATTGATGGAGTTGATATAAATTAACTTTCCTGCCAGATATTAATTAGCACCACAATTCTTTTCACAATCTCGAAGTGGATAATTTTGTTTAGTTTAAAGTAGAACGCAAACATTGCTCAGTTTTTCTCCTACTGCCCTGCTGCTGGGAGGAAACGTAGCCCCAACTTGGAGCCACGGGGAACAAGAAGTGTCACGCCCCAAATCCGAGACATAACACGACCATGCTACCGAGGGATGGAACCCACGATAACACGAAACCAATCCATCATAATCATCTTAAATCCGTCAAATAAAAAGATTCAATTTTATTATTCATCAAATAATCAAACCAATATTGGTTCAGAGCATCTAAATCCAAAAGCAAGTACTAACCCGAATCTCAACATTCATAAATAACTACAAATCTATGATTATAAAATAAATTAAACTTCTGCTGTCAAATTTTCAAGCTTGCTATGCCGATCTTCAAGCTTGGATTTTTTTTGCCGATCCTAACCTTATTTCTCTGTTCAAACCAAAATAAAAAATAAAAAAAATATGAGCTACACTAGCCCAGTAAGTAGAACTTGCGCTTCCTTATCAGATCAAGCATAAGTTTTTCATGATAATGCAATATTTAGAAAATAACAGGTAATACAAAATAAAGCATTTCATAGAGCATATAACAAAATAAATTATAAATTCATCATACATGTATAAATCATGTATATTTCACAATCATGAATCGTAAATCATTTTCATCATGCATTCATGTCATATTTCAAAACATTGCTCACAGATATTCGTGCTAAGGTCACTATTATACCCGTGACAGGGTCATGTTTTTTAATCGACAGAGTTCTTAACTCATGTGCCAACTTTATACCCGCTGGCAGGGCCATGTTTCGTGTAGATGCTAGCTCCGGATGTCGACCTTCCCGAAGGGATTCATTCATAGCCATCTGAGAGCCTTTGAAATCATTATATCTTTTTCTTAAAGCATACATATACATAGATGAAAAAATAATGAAATTCATGCTTCGTAATCATGCTATTTTCATAAGACATATTCATGAAATCAATGCTCATAATAAAACATGCTTTTTCATATCATATATGCCAATCCTTATTTTATGAAAAATTATGATTTCATCAATAGCAATTCTTTACATAAAAACATGATCATTTAAAAATAAATAAGAAGCATAAGATCTACTTACTTCGTTCATCTTAGATCTTCAGACTTCGTTAGAAGAATCAGCTAATCCTATTTAAAATATCAAATCATTATCAAATTCTATTCCATAAATATAATAAGGTTAAATCATAAGAAAAGAGGACTGTTGTCCGGATGTGTCGGACCATCTAGATACCAGAGCAATTCAGGATCTCTGATCTGAGGGTCAGATTTAAGTGACTTGATCAAGAAATCGTAAAGCACAGATCAAATTAAAGTCAAGATCAATCAATAGGGTTCTTTAATAATGGGTTTGAAAAATACTTGATATGGCCAAATGAAGTTGACATATAGCACGGATATCAAAGCAACTTCAGATCATCTTGTTAGAGTCAATATGAGCTTCTAAAAGATGAAGGCATGACTCGATACAGAATTCATAGACCTTTTTTAGAGAGAGAAAGTCGGTCATGAGAGAGAAAATAGAGAGAGAAAGTGGAGAGAGAATCTTCGTATCCTTCAAAAGTGACAATCATGATTGAGATCATTAGAGGTTATATCAGGGTGACATAATATGGATTAACCATGATTGATGTTATCAATTTCGAAGAAAGATCGGATCGGGATCCGATCTACTTGCATGAATTTTGGAGCAGTCGTAGATCATCATATTTTCATCTCAAGTTTATCCTAGGGTCTGTGATGCAATCAGAGAGAGAATGATCCTAGAGAGACAAATCCATAAAAAGAGATAAAAGGATCTAGAGAGAGAAAATAGGAAGAAAATTTAGAGAGAGAAAATATAGAGAGAAGGTAGAGAGAGGAGAGAGAAAGACTTAAGAGAGAGATGAGAGAAACTTTCTCTCACATGTATTTATTATTATTATTATATATATATATTTTCCTTTCTTTTTTTTTTCTTTTTAGAGAGAGAAAATAGAGAGAGAAAGAGAGAGAAGAGAGAGAAAGAGGGAGAAAGAGGGGAGAGAGGAAATTTTTCTCTTATTTTATTTTATTTTTTCTATTTTATTTTATTTTTCTATTTTGCATTTTCTTTTCTTTTCTTTTTCTTTTTTCTTTTTCTTTTCTTTTTCTTTTTCCTTTTTCTTTTCTTTTTCTTTTTCCTTCTTCCCGTGGCCTTCTTGGGCCGAAACAGGGGACCTAGAGGTCCCCGTACCCTTTGTCCGGCCATTCACGGCCGCACCTTGCCCGACGGTGGCCGACGGCAAAGGACGACTTTCTCTCGAGTTCGGAGGGCCAGAGCCGACGGTCGGCGTGACCGTCGGCGCCTTAAAAATCAGAAAAAGGGAGAGGCCGAACAGGACTTCCCTTTTCCGATGAAATCCGACGACTCCTGTCGCCGACAGTCATGCCCACTGGCATGGAAAGGAAGGGAGAGAAGGGAGGAAGAGGAGGAAGGACTTACCACAGCCTCCGATGACCTCCACCGGCATGAAATCGCGGCGAGCATAAGTCGAGGGGCCGCGGCTTCAATCGAAAAAATCGGAGAAGAACTCCGGCGATCGTTGGTGACTGATGGTCTACTCTTAGAGGAGAGGAGGGGGATTCTTATAGAGCTCGTCCTAGGATCTTTTAATGGACCTAGGACTCCGATTCCTGATCGGAACCGGGGAAGAGGAAGACTCCGATCGGGAGTCTTCCTCCCTTTTTTTTTGTTTAATGGACTTAGTGGGCTTTTGGCCCATCGGGCCGGATTATCACATTCTACCCCCCTAAAAAAAAAATTTCATCCTCGAAATTTAACATACCTTCATTTTCAAATAAGTATGGATATCTCGTCTTCATATCATCTTCAAGCTCCCATGTAGCCTCTCTTTCTTCATGATTACTCCAGTGAATCTTCACACATACGGAATGATGTGCCATCTTAGAACTTGTTCTTTTCGATCAATAATTCGGAGGAAAAATTTTTCATAGGTTAAATCTTCATGAACTTGCAATGGCTCATACTTTATCACACTGTTTGGATCAGGTACAAACTTTCTCAGTAGTGAAACATGAAAGACATTGTGCACTTTGGATAAATCTGATGGTAAGGCTAGTTCGTAAGCAACATCTCCTACTCGATTTAAAATTTCAAAAGGTCCAATATATCGCGGACTCAGCTTGCCATGTCTCCCAAATCTCATGACACCCTTAGTAGGTGATACTTTTAGAAAAATATGATCACCGACCTGAAATTCTAATTCTCTTCTTTTTCTATCTGCCCAACTCTTCTATCCATCATGTGCTGCTTTGAGTCTTTCCTTGATTAGATAGATTTTTTTTCTAGCATCCATTTATTATCAATAAAATCCTTCCTTATTTACAACTAACGTATTTCATAATATCTTTTGATTTAAAGGATTAATATTTCTAATCAATTCAGACCACCACGTTTTGCTGCGCACTCTGATCTCAACTTACCAAATTATCTAAATCTATAAAAAAATAAAAATATCTTTGTATATTAAATCAATCAAAGATAGATCCAACTTTCATATTTCATATACAATTTAAGGTAAAATTTAAGATTTCCTTGTCATTACTATCTCTTAGGCATAGCACATCAAAATTAAATCTTCATCCACTTTCTATGTTTGAACTTATTACATAAGCTTCACCACTCCTCAAGAATCTAATATGTCTAGAATTAATTTGAGTTAACCTTCGATTTATCTTACAATCATTTAGACAACTTTCAAACCAACTTTATTTGCAAAAAAATTAACATCAAAATCAGCAAAGTTATCATGTCCTTTATCCATATAGGTTTAGCATTCCAATGTCATCAAATATACCTAACATAATATATCAATACCTCCCACTTCATTCTAGGGTCAACACTTCTCGTACTCAGATCAACCTTACTAATTGAAATCTAAGATATAACTCGTCAATTCTATTATAGACATCATATGCCACTTATGCATAAATTTCATCATAATACTTATTGATTCGAAATCAAATTATTGAATCCTTTCTTTTATATCTATCATGTTCCTCATGATTTTAGCCTCAAGTTCAAATATCACTAAAGTCACAATCCCGAATAATGATAACCTTAAGCTCAAATACCACTTAAGTCATATTTTCTAGTGATCATAACCTAAACTTTATATCATTCTATCAGGCCCTTAATGATCATAATCTTAAGCTCTGATGTTATTTATTATACTCCACTCGATCACATCGTATTGATCATACATAAAATTTTGATATCACTTTATAATCTCAATGATCTTAAAACTAAGCTCTGATATTATTCTATCATATCCTAATCATTTATATCATTTATATCATAATCCCCAATGATTATAACCTAAGCTCTGATACCATAAAATGTCACGCTCCAAATTCGAGACATAACACGGCCATGCTACCGAGGGATGGAACCCACGATAACACGAAGCCAATCCATCATAATCATCTTAAATCCGTCAAATAAAAAGATTCAATTCTATTATTCATCAAATAATCGAACCAATATTGGTTCAGAGCATCTAAATCCAAAAGCAAGTACTAACCCGAATCTCAACATTCATAAATAACTACAAATCCATGATTATAAAATAAATTAAACTTCTGCTGTCAAATTTTCAAGTTTGCTATGCCGATCTTCAAGCTTGGATTCCTTTTACCGATCCTAACCTTATTTCTCTATTCAAACCAAAAAGAAAATAAAAAGAATATAAGCTACACTAGCCCAGTAAGTAGAACTTACGCTTCCTTATCGGATCAAGCATAAGTTTTTCATGATAATGCAATATTTAGAAAATAACAGATAATACAAATAAAGCATTTCATAGAGCATATAACAAAACAAGTTATAAATTCATCATGCATGTATAAATCATGTATATTTCACAATCATAAATCGTAAATCATTTTCATCATGCATTCATTTCATGTTTCAAAACATTGCTCACAGATATTCGTGCTAAGGTCACTATTATACCCGTGACAGGGCCATGTTTCTTAATCGACAGAGTTTTTAATTCATGTGCCAACTTTATACCCGCTGGCAGGGTCATGTTTCGTGTGGATGCTAGCTCCGGATGTCGACCTTCTCGAAGGAATTCATTCATAGCCATCTGAGAGCCTTTGAAATCATTATATCTTTTTCTTAAAGCATACATATACATAGATGGAAAAATAATGAAATTCATACTTCGTAATCATGCTATTTTCATAAGACATATTCATGAAATCAATACTCATAATAAAACATGCTTTTTCATATCACATATGCCAATTCTTATTTATGAAAAATTATGATTTCATCAATAGCAATTC
>NC_025993.2:3327216-3390825 GCF_000442705.2 Elaeis guineensis
CAATTTCAATAATTAGAAAGAATACGAATACCATATTTCAATGGTTTAGATTGGGTCTGATCATCTAATTTCATCTAATCAAATCTAATTAGAACCTAAACGATCCAAAGTTTGACTATTAGATCAAATCGGATAAGAAGTGATAGGACCGAGATTTCTTCATCGATTTCATAAAATCAAGTGGAGAGAGAAAATCAGAGGAGAGAGAATTCATGAGGTACAATTCGAATGATCATGTGACACAATCCAACATTACGATTGGTCCAATATCTTGATTTGTGAAATCAATATGATCAAATCAAGTCATGGCTAGATCAGAATCATGAATGATCAAATCTAAAAATTCATGGTCTGATTAAGGTGGGCACCAGTACGCTGTCTGACAATCATGGATCAGGATTCTTCATTAAAATCAGATCAAAATTATTAAAAGAAATTTTTTCATTTACTAGCCTTTTTAGAGAGAGAATCAATCAAGAGAGAGAATATTTTAGAGAGAGAAAATTCTAGAGAGAGAAAACTCATCTTGAATTCTTCAGACAATATAATTCAACAAATTCAATCGATCAGATCAAATCATGTTAATATTATCATGTAGATAATTCAATAAAATAAAATCTAAAAATAATTGATCTGATCAAAGTGGATGTTGGTGTACCATCCGACGATCACAGATCGAAAATCCATCACGAGGATCATTTAAATTCATCACCATTCTTCTCAAAATTCTAAAAATCTTAAGAGAGAAATAATATAGAGAAAAGATTTTAGAGAGAGAAAATTCAATTTTAGAGAGAGAAAATACTAGTTCAGGTTGAAGGGAGAGAGGGAAGAGAGAGAAACTCTCTTTCTCATATTTTATTATTTATATCATTATTTATTAATTAATTTAATAATTTTTTTTATCTTTTCTCTCTTCTTTTTTTTTCTTTTTCTTCACGAAAGAGAAAGGAGAGAAATCTTATTTATTATTATATTATTATTATATTATTTTCTTCTTCTCTTTTTTTTTCTTTTTTTTTATTTTTCTTTTCTTTTTTCTTTTCTTTTTCTTCTTTTTCTTTTCTTTTTCTTTATTTTCCTTCTTTTTCTTTTTTTTTCTTTTTCTTTTCCTTCTTCTTCTTTTCTTTTCTTTTCCCGTGGGTTCCTTTGGGCAGAAACAGGGGACCGTGAGGTCCCTCGTTGGTGGTTCCGACTGACGGCTTTGGCCGGCATGGGGCGGCCATCGCAGGAGGGGAGCGACCCAACAATGAGAAGAGGGCCAAAACCGGTGGTCTGCGGCGACCACCGACGTCGGAAATCAAAGAAAAACGAGCAAAATATAGAGGTTCTTCCGCAACAAAATCCGGCGACTCCGGTCACCGGCGAGCATGCACACTGGCATGGAAAGGAAGGGGGAGAAGAGAGGAAGGGGAGGAGGCTTACCTTCGATGCCGGCGAGGCTTTTCCGACGAGCAATTGGACGGCACAGGGACGGATCTTCCGCGAGAATTTTCCGACGATTGCCGCCGACTGAGCTTGTGATCTTTGGTGGAAGAGAGAGAGGAGGGATCTCCTCCTTAAATAGAACCGGAGGGAGCTCGTCTCCGACTCCGATTGGGAGCCGACGAGAGGAGGAAGAAGACTTCCTTCGGGAGTCTTCTCTCCTGTTTTTCTATTTTTTTTTTGTTCGTTTGGATTCTTACATGGGTTGGGCCGTCACATTCTTCCCCTCTAAAAAAAATTTCATCCTTGAAATTTTTTCTGCTTGAGTCTTCGTATTTCTTTACTTGAATCTCATCCTCAAATATTTTAAAATTCTAATTCTTGATACAAATTTATTCTTAAATCATTTCATAAGGAAAAAGTTAATACATTAATATCGATCTGAAACGGAACCATTCAT
The DNA here is from genome assembly GCF_000442705.2 of Elaeis guineensis. Taxonomy (NCBI): domain Eukaryota; kingdom Viridiplantae; phylum Streptophyta; class Magnoliopsida; order Arecales; family Arecaceae; genus Elaeis; species Elaeis guineensis. Next base: position 3,329,102 of record NC_025993.2, read on the forward strand.
TTTCTTATTTATCAAGATCAACATCTCAAAGATTTTCAATGTTTTCAAGATTTCAAAATTATGATCTCATTTTCTGTAAAAATTAATGTTCAATATCTCATGACTCAAATTAAAATCAAATCTATCTCTTGTGAATAGAAGAAGGTAAATGTCTCTATTCTTGCATAAGAACTTCATTCATCATCATTCATTTATTTATTTCAAAATATTAACCACTCTTAATTTCAACCCATCATAAGATAGAAAAACATACTTCTATGAATCATTTGACGATATCCCAATCAATCAAAATTTAAAAATATTTTCTCTTATTCGTACTTTCAAAGGTTGAAGATTTATCATTTCAATCTCATTCTTGAACTTTTGATATTTTATTTCTCGATGCAACTTCATCATTAAGTCATTTCATAAAGATCAATATCACCATTGTTGATTGAATCAATATCACTATTTCTAGTCATCGAAATTTTCTTACTCAAACCCTCAACTCTTAAATATTCTAATTCTTGAAGCAAATTTTATCATTAAGTCATTCCATAATGAAAATCAATAGCTCAAAAATTGATCTAAATCAAAACTATATTTTTCTTATAATCAAATAATGTCCTATTCTAAGTAAGTATATCAATTTTCTTCATCTAAACATTAACAACTCTTAATTTATCGATTCATTATCAAATTAAATTATAAATAACTCCAATCCATCTTTTGTAGAATAATCGTCAATATCAATAGATAACCTCAATCTTTTCTATTCAGTCAGAAAAATAATAATGATCAAAAGAGTCCAAACTTTAAATTTTATTGTACTCTGGAGATAAATATTTGAGTATAATAATCTAAGATCAAAATCATCATTCGATAAACAATCTCAAATTCTTTCTAGTAATTAAAGAATTATAAAATTTAATTCTAGGATAGAAAAAAAATTTATCTCTAAATATTCTAAATCTAAAATCAAAAATCAAAGGTCCACTCATCCTAGAATTAGGATGCTAATTATTTTTGTAGCATAGTAGGTGGAAGCTCTACTTTTGAAAATCACATTAGGGATATCCAAAAATAATTCAAAATTTTAAAATATTATTCTTTCTAATATCAATAAATTTCTTGTATCAAACCATATCATCTATCAAAATTCTTTAACTCAAAGAGTCAACATTCCTGACTTGCTTAAAGAAATCCAGATTACCATACTTCTGCTGCGCACTCTAATCTAACAATTAAAATTTCTTAGGTTCACCAAAAAAATTTTGATCAAATTATTTTTTTATCTTATCAATAGAAAAGATCTAAAATTTTAAATTTCAATTGAAGTCAAAGATTAACCTTCGATTCTCATTCATACTTCTACTAGTATACAATACTCTTGATTAACCCTTGAGTTCAATATCATATTTAAACCATCATATAGATTTACTAAAATCAATATGAATCAAATCTTAATTCTCATATCAATTCAATTCGATAATTTTCAAATCAAAATTCTTATAAGTCAAATCAACGAAAAAAATCTTTCGATGCTCCACCAAATTTGGACATAATCAGAATAAAAATTTTAAATCATTATTTTTTTTCTAAAATTTCTATCATCAGGATCTTCAATATCTATCAAATATCCTTTCATAACAATCATACAAGCTTCAAAAATCAAATCTCCATTTAATAGTAGATTCAATTAGGGACCTCGTTAACAAAAACAAAGAAACTCCATATCAATTCCTAAATCCAAAATTTTTAAATTATAAATTCACATAGATCCCTTAATCTGAAATAAATATAAATTAGATCTTTTATCTTAATCTAAAGATATCAATTTTTCATTAACAACCTCAATAATAATATCAGAAAATCTCTTGATCAACTTAGATATAAAATCTTTAAATTAAAATTTCATACACATCATGTAGTCTCCAAGAGACATAATAAGATCTATTATCTAGATCTAAGGATGATGATTAAAAATTCTAGTACGATGAATATTCTACAACCTCATAATCGATTTCATCAATAAGAAATAGGTTTCTTTGCAATATCCTCAATTATGCATTCATCCTAATATGCCACTTTATATATGATCCACATACCAAATTCAATTTCGATAAATATTCCAATCAAGCATCATAAAAGATTTTTCTTAGTCCATCCTGGAACAATATTTTATCATCAAATCTTTATCTTGTCAATAATAGTCAACTTCTCAACTAGAATTAATATCATAGTATTATTCTCACATCGAATTTGAACTTACGATTCACTTGAATAACTAATGATCAATTAATAACCACAATGCACAATAAAATTTTAGGTCAATCCTTTTGTGATTACTTTCGATCAAGACCTAACTAATCATATCATGATCTATAGATTATCCATCATATTTCAAACTCCATATGTCATAATCTCTTGTGATCTTTTTATACATAATCTTAATGTTAAATCAAAAATTATAAAGATTTCTTCCACTACAATCATCAAAGATCTACACCATAATGTCCTTAGTGTCTATCCACTAACACTCCTATACAGATCTTAGTTCATCTACTAATGCTCTGATACCATATTAATTGTCACACCCCCGACCCGAGATTGTGAATCGAGGATCATGGCAACCGCCGCATACTCATAGAAAACTTCTTCCTATAAGCATGCAAGGCATCTTATCATGTTATCTTAAAACAACAGCGGAATAATTAGTCAATAATTTAAATCCAAAACATAACCTAAATTTTTTTCTTTAATGTCTCAATAAAAACAATGATTCATAGTCCTTACATCAAATTCAATAAGACTTTCAACCGAAAATAAAAGTATAGAGATTCTACTTCTGATCACTCTTCCATTCATATCTTGTATCATCTTAATTCCTCAACATCTGTAAAAATAGTAAATAGGAGGTAATGAGCTAGACAGCCCAGTAAGCAATGATCACCTTCAACAGATTTCATCAGACATTTAAGTAAATAATCATTTATAGAAAATAAGCATATAGAGTTCATCAATTCGAAATCAATTTTAATTATGCAACATAATTCATGCCAAATTCATTTTTTTTCAAAAATTCAAGTTTCTTTCGAGATTTCAATTTCTTTTGTTCTTCAATTTTTTTCGTCAATCATGAGCTATGACCACATTTTTTCTGTGGCAGGATCATAATACCGTGTATCTGCTTGCGGTAGGCTGCGAATCATCTGGCAGTCATGTCCTTTGAAACCGCAGGTCTCACTGGCGGTTTGTCGCTGGTCTCTCTGGCGACATATCGCTGGTATCGCTGGCGACATAAATCCTCAGGACAATCAATTGCCAACCCCATTGGCGGGGTCCTTTACATAGTCAGGTTGTCAATTCATAATGTTTCTTATATCATAATCCTTCATAAATCATATTTCATATTCTAATTTTGATAATAAAACATATAATCATGTAGTATCGAAATCAATCAATATAATGCATCATGAAATCAATATGTTCAATCATGCTTCATCATAACATTTCAAATAAGATATTTTCATAATAAAATACCATTCATCCAATTCATGCATCGTTTCACAAATCATGTCAGAAAAATACATTAGCCGATAAATCTAGAAAAAGTGAAACATTACTTACCTCAAACGCATTCCAATAAATCCACATAATTCTATAAATTTTCTTCCAAAAATTCTGTTCGTAGATCATATCGCGATATCCCATGATCAAACATCTACAATCCTATACAGAATCAATTTCAATAATTAGAAAGAATACGAATACCATATTTCAACGGTTTAGATTGGGTCTGATCATCTAATTTCATCTAATCAAAATCTAATTAGAACCTAAACGATCCAAAGTTTGACTATCAGATCAAATCGGATAAGAAGTGATAGGACCGAGGTTTCTTCATCGATTTCATAAAATCAAGTGGAGAGAGAAAATCAAAGGAGAGAGAATTCATGAGGTACAATTCGAATTGATCAGATGACACAATCCAACATTACGATTGGTCCAATATCTCGATTGGTGAAATCAACATGATCAAATCAAGTCATGGCTAGATCGGAATCATGAATGATCAAATATAAAGATTCATGGTCTAATTAAGGTGGGCGTCAGTACGCTGTCTGACAACCATGGATCAGGATTCTTCATTAAAATCAGATCAGAATTATTAAAAGAAATTTTTTCATTTACTAACCTTTTTAGAGAGAGAATCAATCAAGAGAGAGAATATTTTAGAGAGAGAAAAATCTAGAGAGAGAAAACTCATCTTGAATTCTTCAGATATTATGATTCAACAAATTTGATTGATCAGATCAAATCATGTTAATATTATTACGGATAATTCAATAAAATAAAATCTAAAAATACCTGATCTGATCAAAGTGGATGTCGGTGTACCGTCCGACGATCACAGATCTAAAATCCATCACGAGGATCATTTAAATTCATCATCATTCTTCTCAAAATTCTAGAAATCTTAGGAGAGAAATAATCTACAGAGAAGATTCTAGAGAGAGAAAGTCCAATTTTAGAGAGAGAAAATACTAGTTCAGGTTGAAGGGAGAGAGGGAAGAGAGAAAAACTCTCTTTCTCATATTTTATTATTTATATCATTATTTATTAATTAATTTAATATTTTTTTCTCTTCTTTTTTTTTATTTTTCTTCACGAAAGAGAAAGGAGAGAAAATCTTATTTATTATTATATTATTATTATATTATTTTTCTTCTTCTCTTTTTCTTTTTTTTTTCTTTTTTTTTTCTTTTCTTTTTCTTCTTTTTCTTTTCTTTTTCTTTTATTTTTCTTCTTTTTCTTTTCTTTTTCTTTTTCTTTTCCTCCTTCTTCTTCTTCTTTTCTTTTCTTTTCCCGTGGGTTCCTTTGGGCAGAAACAGGGGACCGTGAGGTCCCCTCATTGGTGTTCCGATCGGCGGCGCGGCCGGCGTGGGGCGGCCGTTGGCAGGAGGGGAGGCACCCAACAATGAGAAGAGGGCCAAAACCGATGGTCGGCGGCGACCACCGGCGTCGGAAATCAAAGAAAAACGAGCAAAATATAGAGGTTCTTCCGCAACAAAATCCGACGACTCCGGTCGCCGGCGAGCATGCACACTGGCATGGAAAGGAAGGGAGAGAAGAGAGAAAGGGGAGGAGGCTTACCTCCGACGCCGGCGAGGCTTTTCCGACGAGCAATTGGACGGCACAGGGACGAATCTTCCGCGAGAATTTTCCGACGATTGCCGCCGACTAAGCTTGTGATCTTTGGTGGAAGGAAGAGAGGAGGGATCTCCTCCTTAAATAGAACCGGAGGGAGCTCGTCTCCGACACCGATTGGGAGCCGGCGAGAGGAGGAAGCCTGTTTTTCTGTTTTTTTTTTTTTTTTTGTTCGTTTGGATTCTTACATGGGTTGGGCCGTCACAAGTTCAACACGTCTTTATGAGACTTCCAGCATTACAGTTGCACAGTCCATTCTCTGGTCTTCAACAGACCCTATAAATGCGATCACACATAAACCACTGGTCCATGGTTTCAGACACCGTCGGACTAATGGGAAAGTATTACATGTTTTACTGCCATTTCAGACATCATAACAACCTGTAATGTCCCTGCTTTGCCGATAAATCATCGGCTATTTTGTCTGAGCTCCTCCCTACTTGCTGAATTGCTTTCGATATAATCCTTGTAAATAATCCATTCATCAATGAATTACGGGTGGCAGCTTCTGCCTCCTATTCAATCAAAAAAAAAAAAAAAAGAAAAAAAAAATGATATCACCATTGTTTGGACTCCCTTCTTCCTTGCTGAGCCAAGAATCCATTGACCCGCTCCTCCAAACCACTCCATGAAGAAGTAGGTGAAATTATGGTCATGCAGAAGCCGGCAGGGGGGTGGATAGGGATATTGTAATACTACTGACAGTACTGAATAAACAAGAAAATGCATGGAATGTACTTGAGGTTCAAAAGGTCAATTAATTCTCTTAAAAGTTGAATGATGATGAAATAAAAAAAAAAAAATATGGATATCACCACTGTTTGGACTCTCTTCTTCCTTGTGGAGCCAAGAATCCATTGACCCCCAGCTCCAAACCACTCCACGAAGAAGTTGGTAAAATTTTGCTGCACCAGCAACGGTTTGAAGGATTCTTTTGATTTTTTGGGAGCTTTTTCTTTCAGAGTTTGTCAAGATGAATTTTGACGGTAGCGTCAGGGATGGTAAAGATGGTGCAAACTTTGTTATCCAGAATGTCAGACTATTGACTACAAGGGGCTCTCATCTTTATGACCCGTTTGTCCTCAGTACGGAACTCCATGCTGTCTGGACGGACATCATCTGAGCAAGGGAGAAGCTTCGAGCGAAGAGGATCTTCGTGAAAGATGACTCTGCCACTATTATCGGCTGGATCCGGAACGAGGCAATGCATCGGGAAGCTCATTCACTACTCTATGACATCAAGAGGTCCCTTCATATCTCCACCATATGTGACGCCTGTTCACACATCTTTCGGAAGATGAACAGGGCCGCGGATTAAATAGCATCCTTTGTTGCCGAGCATATCGATGATTGAATCTGGTGCTAAGATGACAACTGTTCATGAACACTTCATGATATTTTATATTCTGGTTCTATTGACTGTGCTCATCCTAGATTGATATAATCATCCGTTTGTACAAAAAAAAAAAAAAAAAAAAAAAAAAAAGAAGAAGAAGAAGAAGAAGAAGTTGGTGAAATTATGATCATGGTGAAGCCGGCAGGGGGCTGTGGATGTATAGGGATATTGCAATACCACTGGCAGTATCGAATAAAGAAGAGAACGAACACTAGATGGTAACCTTGAAATAAAATTAGTTACGCTGTCATATAACGTGTCCTAGGGTTCAAATTTGAAAGGTGATTAAAGTTGACTTTTTTGATGCGAAGGTACATTATAAAGTTGTCGTTTAGAAAAAATCGAATATCTAGAGGATGACGCCCGCTGAAGTTGCTAGAGAGTTTTTGATGACACGAGGCCTGGAATCAGTCCTACTCCACATCAATACTGCTTCTACGTTTTCAATATACTAAAACAACATATAAGATACAACCCTGATGGCCAACTTCGAAGAATAGCATTATCCAGTCCAAAATTTATGCTGGCAGAGAACCTATGGTCCAGACGCTTGATGTACACCTCTAACCATGATTATTTATGTGCTATTCCTATGAGAAAATTTAGTTGCTATTCTGGATTATATTTGATGTTTCTAACGAAGACTCCTTTCCTAGTTTATGTTATTTTGGCTTTTTTTCCCTTTTTTTTTTTTTTTTCTGCCTTTCTTTTCTTTTCTTAACATCTCTGGGATAACAAGTGGATACATGTTGGCAAGCAACCATGCATGTCGCTTTAACCAACCAAATTGAAATGTGCCTTCACACATAATTATGTAATTCCCATGTTAAAAAAAATAATAATCATATTGATGGAGTTGATATAAATTAACTTTCCTGCCAGATCTTAATTAGCACCACAATTCTTTTCACAATCTCGAAGTGGATAATTTTGTTTAGTTTGAAGTAGAACGCAAACGTTGCTCAGTTTTTCTCCTGCTGCCCTGCTGCTGGGAGGAAACGTAGCCCCAACTTGGGGCCACGGGGAACAAGAAGCTACACTACAAAAAGGCAGGGCTTTGCGGATATTCCCACAAACACCCGCCTTAAATTCACAGCATCTCAATATCGCTATTATGCCTATTTCTGGGACGACCCTACCAACTTTCTTTCAGAACCACCAGTGATAAGAATTGGCAAATTTCCCTGCGACTTTAAATCACAGCCAACCAAAGAAGGGAAACTACCTCTCCACCCTCCAACCGTCGCCTTCTTTGCCTATTTGTGACCACCACCCTCCCTTCCCTCTCCATCCCTCAACAGTGAAGAAACCGGAGACTTTGCAGTGGTGACAAGAGGTTCTTTGTCGCCGGAGGATTGGGATTGGGCGGCTTTCCAATCGCTCGGAAAGCCGCTCCATCTTTCTCAAACTCTTTCCCAAGAATGCCAAATTCAATCTCTCAGGAACACAGTTTGACCGCGATAGACAACCTTCGTAAGATTATAGTCATTTATTTTGTCATCAATATTTCTTTCAGTTGTGTTCTTCATGTCCTATATATAGAACGTTCTCTCTTCCATATTGCAGTTGGTCAATAATTTTCTGTTCATATTGTTCCAGTCTTTCTTTGTTGTTTGCTTGTGGATATCTGGGTTCTCTGTTTTATCTTCATATAGTCTCTGTCTCTCTTTCTCTCGCTGTCATAGAAGAGAAACGGACCAGTTCATACCTATCGTTTTCCAAACACCAGTATCTGTTTGTATTTGGAAAGACCATCAATCCTGTTTCCTGGGTTGGATATCCAACCTGACATTACCTCCACCCTCCATTTCCTCCATCCTCTGTTTCTTTCCCTGAGGAAAGTACAGAGAAATGGCCCGAGCCATCTCGAATTCTCTTTGCCCAAAGGACTGGGTTAGAGGAAAAGCAGTTGGGAATGGGTCCTTTGGCATCGTCAACTTGGCCATGAACAGATCCACGGGCAAGCTCTTTGTCGTCAAGTCCTCACGATCTGGCATGGGGTTACAATCCCTGAAGAATGAGGCTGACATCCTTGAGAGTCTGAATTCGCCATACATTGTTCGAAGCCTTGGGCATGAAGCTGTAGACAGAGCAGCAAGTCAACAAGAATTCAACTTGTTCATGGAATACATGGCAGGGGGGAGCCTGTTGGATATTGTGGAAAAGTTTGGTGGAGCACTGGATGAGTCAGTGATTAGATCCTACACCAGAGAAATTCTCAAAGGGATTGCGTACCTTCATAGAAATGATATCGTCCACTGCGATATTAAATGTAAGAATGTGCTCTTGGGTTCATCTGGGAACATCAAGTTGGCTGACTTTGGGTGTGCTAGAAGATTGGGAGGATCTTCGGAGGTTGATGCATGTTCAAAGAATTCATCACAATTTTCCGGTGGGACTCCATTGTGGATGGCACCAGAGATTTTGAAGAATGAAGGTGTCGGATTCCTGTCAGATATATGGTCTCTGGGATGCACTGTGATTGAGATGGCCACTGGAAGACCTCCATGGACCGACGAGGTATCGAACCCGATGACAGCAGTATACAAGATTGCATGCTGTGATGATCTTCCAAAGCTCCCATCCGGTTTCTCCAACGAGGGGCTTGATTTCCTTGGAAAATGTTTGCAGAAGGACCCAAAGAAGAGATGGAATGCTGAGCAATTGCTCAACCATCCATTTATCACTGGGGGTTGGAATCAAATGTGTTTGAAGGAGGCATCCTGGTCACCAACAAGTGTCTTACATGCAGGTTCCAGAGGGAACTGGCCTTTGGACAAATTGGAGTCACCGACCGAAGAAGACATCTCGACATGGAGACCATTCTTGATGCAGTCTGAGATTTCCAAGAAGCTAAGAAGGATGTGCAGCAAACAGATTGATTTACAGGCAACAGAAGGGTGGATTGAGGTTAGATCAGGATGAAAATTTTGATAGGTATAGATGATAGCAACCTGTAAATTGACAAAGACAGGGATCTGGATGTACAGCTCAGTCTATAGGTAGAATCTCGTTCTCACTGTTTTCACTCTTCTCCTTTGTCTTACCTCTATTTGAAATCCAAGGATAAATAATTGTTAATTTTCTTCAATAGGGTATTAACACTCTTGCATACAATGATGAAATTTTGCAGCACGCCGATTTCCTTTTAGTTCCCAGTAAATCAGTAAGTATGAATGCTATGCATCATGAGTGTCATGATTTTCAAAGCTGAAATCCTGGACAGCAAAATAATGGTCGTTCTCAAGGTTGTTAACAAGGCTCCTCACGATGTACATAGGGATCATGGATGTTTAAAAGGTGGCCATCATTTAGCCATTACCATGCCATTATAATTTCATATAACAGGAATAATCTTGTAAATTTCCTTATCCATCCAACCATCTAAGTTGAATAATATGGTTCTGAATTCAAATATATAAGTTCAAAAATTAAAATGATGTTCTCTGAATAGTTATGCAATCTATAGCACATAATTTTGCCATTTTCTGCATTGTTTCTGGTGCTAGTGGCTAAAAATGGCCATTATACAGCCATTACTTCATATTGAAAAATTCAGTCAGAAGCTTCCACAAGTAACAAACCCCCACCCTCCCGCCAACAACAAGGAGAAAAAGAACGGGAAACAAAGGAAGCTAGACTGCGCAAATAGCTATTATTTATTGAAATATGGGAGTGAAAGTTTTAGGCTGGATTTGGCTGTCAGAATCTTCATATATTTTATTCGAGAAATTACTTCTGCGATTTTTCATATACCAGGGATGAAGGATCATATCTGAAAGTCAAGCACGTATTGGCAACTTATCAACCATGCAATTATACAATTTTTGAGGTTTGATGAGTCATTTATTTGTGGAACAGCACTTATCTCTGAAATAATTAATTCCTTCTAGCATGGGAGGTAAAAGTAAGATGGAAACTAGAGATGGATTGGAACATAGAAGGAATGCTAATCTTGAAGTCAAGGGTCACTTTAAAGGGTAGGAATTTGAAGATATATCCTGGTCTCGAGGCCTCTGGATGTAGCCTGGGGGTAGGAATATAAAGATATCTCCCGGTCTCAAGGCCTACCGATACTTTTCATTTTAGTTTTTGTCCTACTCCATTGGACTCTACAAACTTTTGCTGATTTTGGTATTTGGATAAGACCTATGACTTTGAATCATTCTGGATGTCGGGTGTTGGAAATAAATTAACACTTACTGGAAGTAACCAATGTTTAAGTGACTTTTGGAAAAATTTTCAACATGTGTTTTCATACGGAGATTATATCCTAATCTTGGTCCACTCTTTCCTTCTGCTATATCTTAAGATTATACCATGGGCATACACACGGAGAGTCATTTAAAAGAGCAGGATACAAGGGATGTTTGATAATGCAAGATTATTCTGACAGTAATCTCTATATCGCTCAGATCAGATAAATAAATGCAAATTACCCAACCAACACTTATACCTACATGTTATAAATGGGTGACTCTCTTTTTCACAGTACTTCTTTTCCAAAACGTTCTTGATCAAATATATAATTGATTCTCATCTTGGAAGTTTCAAATGATAGTCAGAGTTACTAGGTACTCCAACCTGATTCCTAATTTTCTTATAAACTCCACATTTCAAATCCAATGAAAAGTTAAGTTGCAAAGAAAGAAGACTGAGGGCATCAAATAGAGTTTAGGATCAACTGATGACAAGAAATCTATTGACTCATTTTGTAACACATGATGTTGGTTCAGAATTTGGTTAAGATCGGAAAACATGGAGGAGGGTGTCTTCAACATCATCATTTATGGCATTTTATAGCAACAGTTGGCATTAGAATGGTTGGGCTTATTATTCAGGATCATCTTGGCATGAGGGCATTTGTTAGTGCTTTCGACTTTGGCACCAAGAAAGCAGAAGCTGAGAGCAGTTGGCAGAAATTACCCACAGCAATAGGCAGAAATGAAGGTGATGGGTCCTCCGCCATCAGGCGTTGGAGGTAATTTAATTCAACTAAGTAGAGTGAAGTAAAGAAATCATGAATCATGATAATGAAATCTGTTATGTCAATCAAGTAAGGACCTCTATTTATGGACAAAACTAGAATACAACAATTCTCTCCAATTAATGTCCATGTCTCTATGACAATGTAACGGGTGAAGAAGTAAAATGAAGGCTGGGGAAAATCATTAAGTAAAAAAGGCAACTAATAGAGTAATAATCCCACTACATGGTAAGTCATTCAACCTATATCTCCAATGACTGGGAAAAATTAATTGCCTTTATATTGCATCAAAAAGATGCCAGTAATGTACAAGGCAGTTGTATACCTTCTAAGTTACATTTTGTATCAGGGGGGCACCCAATTGCTTGTAACTTCTTGCAAAGAGTCATGCTTCTACTCAAGATCCTTCACAGCATCCTGCATCATAGTTAATAAATACATATGAGAAATACAAGAGGGTACATAATTTGTTATTTTTTAGCAAGTATAAATTAAATTCTCAAACACTTCAATTAAATTCTCAAATTCTGAGTTATATAGTGAAATTTCATGCAATCCAAGCTTTATTCTAATTTTCTTGCTAGATTACATGCACAACATATAATAACATATATGATTGTTCTTATTCAGCATTAGTTTTCACTTTCACCTTTCATGTTCACTTTCTTACAGATTGGCAACTACATGCACACAATTAATTAATAAAATGGGGCTTAGTCATTACCTTTGCAAGCCGAGTTACATAAGCTGCAGCAATGGCTGTAAATAACAAGCCCAGCCCAAAAGTCACTAATTGGCCATTTCCTCCAGGTAAGCCCACATCTGACTCTTCTTGCTGCAACAATGAGGGAAACAAAGTCATGGTCAGATAGCAAGCCCTCTTCTTAAATATATCAGTTAAAAGGAATGAAGATCCATGGAAATAGCATCAATCAAGAGGTAACAGATGGCAAATGGAGCTTAGTTTGGGGACTTCAGATGGCTGGATTGCCTGCTCAGAATAACTAGTACAGCCTATCCTTTGCATCATGGCAACATTTGTATCATTGCAGCTTAACTGCTAATTAAATCATTAAAGACCATACCGTTTATTTTTTTCTTAGAGCTGATATTCTCTCAAAAGCAAGGTATGTATGCATATATTTCCCAGTCAAATTGATTAGAATACATTCCGACTTAACCAACTACTTCCTTGGGAACAAACAAAGAATATGACCACGTGCAAGGACTTTAGTAGTAGGAAAACCAACAGAAAAAGGACACAGAAAAAATATAATGGTTCTACTAATAGAAAAGGATGGTCATTGACAAATCTACCACAGAAAAGGTAATAGCAAAGCAACTTACAATTTAATCAAAATACAAGATTCATGTATTACCAAAACAAAAATAGGTTAAATTAACAGACATGAAAGTCTATAAACAACTTACAATGATAACTCGCCCAAATGCGCCTGCACTTACATAAGCCCATGTCCCTGGAAGCATCCCCAACCAACTGCATACCAAGTCATGTTTAATCACTTAGCTATTGAGAGAAATCAAAACCTTTGCAGTATTGGGGGAAAAATCAAAATTCTTTACTCCTAGCTGTTTAACAACAAAGTGATTCACAATGGCATAACTAAAGGTAATAATCATCTAACATAAATTAATTTTAGGAGCAGCAACCAGCATTTTTTAACCATAGAACATGTTATGATGACTGATTTAATATTCATCATCATATAATCAAGTTATAAGTTCCATTTGGGTATATCACATTCAACCAAGGCCAAATGATCTCTCACAAGATAGGTATGATGTAGCTACACCATATGTTCATAGTTACACCAATCAGGCGAACTTATGGCACATGCATATACCTTCTACAAAATGGGTGCACATTCACATACAATGCTTCACCATTTACTCTCCACATTCCATTAAAATATGAACATTCTATCATCCAGAAATATTTTTTCCTTCCGGTGATCACTAAATTTTTCTATAGATTGAGCATTACTCTTTTTTGTTTTATGTCAAACTACCACAGGAAGAAGCGCAGGGGCTGGGTAGGAGTCAGGAAGGGAAATACTGTCGGTTCTACGCATCTATCAACACATATTATACTGTTGTTGTAAATGTTTTCTATTAAAAACCTTAAATTGCCACCATCTCTTTTGTTCGCTCATATTTTCTCTCTCTTCAGTTTTCTTTCATTCTCCTATTTTATTCTCCAACTTGTAGTGTGAGTGTGACTTTGAATATGTGAAAGTTTCTTGTGCCTCCAGGGTTGATAAAACATAGAAATGATCCATGATGAGTATGATAGCAAGAATGAAAATTATCAACTGACCTGCCTAACACGTAAGGTATGAACTTCACTGACGTCAAACCATATAAATAGTTTCCAAGAGAAAATGGGAGCAAAGGACTCAATCGCAGGAGTGTAACAACTCTGAAGTGGTGCGGACACCAGAGCCATCAAAAATCGGCAACATAATTTAAGTTCGATTTGGATCGAAGAAGCCTCATTAAATTGATTCTACTTCAGTTATTTATTTTCAGTCAATAAATTTTAATGCATTTGGCTTTGGGTCCATAGGGCCATACTTGGATTTGTCCACGTCACCTTTGGAGCCACCACTCTCCACATGCCAAGAGAAGAATATGCATGCCAGCATATGCCGTGCTCATGCCAAGTTGTGTCAAGCATCAAGCACCCACATGAAATTCCATTTCTTCCTTAGAATTCCTTAAGAGTTCTTGGCTACTTACTTATTTTGTTGAAGGCTGATTTCTTTCCTATGGTAGATTATAATGCTTTACTTTTTTGTGGAGGGTTGATTTCTTCCTTGTAAAAATAAGAGATTCCTAAACAAATAGGACCCTTAGAGTCCTATATAAATCCTTGTATCTTTCATGAAAGAAAACAATGAATGATTTTACAAACTCCACAAATACTTGTGTTAATCGCTCCGAGAGGGAGAGGGTGTGAGACCCAAAATCGCCCCACAAGGGGAGGGTGTGAGGCCCACTTTCTATCCTATTCCTTCTACTTAAGATTCAGTGTTCCTGCGACTCTGATCGACTCCACCATCTACCCACGCAAGCCTATTCCGTCAAGAGAAGATCTGTCTCCTCCAGAATTTTCATCTGTCGTGCTGAGAGGAGTGATTTCTTATTCTACAGATCATATGCTGTCAAGGACCTTCGTTCCTTAACAGTTGATCTTTGATTATTTTTTTTTTTTTTTAATCCGATGTTGGTAAAGACCTAGTTCTTTATCGATGGATCTGTTTGGTTAAAAGATTAAGAGCCCTAATCAGAGTAGTTTCTTAACTACCACGATCCGGATTCTTATCATCTTCTTGGATTTTCTCACGAGTTTAATGTTTTATTTTCTCTCGTTCCATTCTTATTTCTTTTTTTGCATCTACTCGTGAGCATGTTTAATTTCTGCTATCTGTTTATGAAATTTTCTATTACTAATTGTTTACTGATCTCTCGAATGGCATTCGTCTGTATCATTTAGATTGATCTCGCTTTAGTCTCATATTAATCAATCACGCCTCCTGAGCAGAGTATAGGCAACTATACTGTCTGTCCTGGGAATAATGAGCCCCTGACCGGACGTGATTTGTTGTTGATGAACAGAAGAGAGCTTGATTATTAGGATTGATTTTCTTTTTAGGATTGTCCCGCATCAATTTGGTATCAGAGCAGGTTGATTAGGGCTTTAGTTTAAATTCAGCAATTTAAATTTTCGCAAGTTAAATTTTCGCACTCTAAATTTCGTACTTTACTTTCAAGCATTTTAATTTTATTGCACCTTATTTCTGCATCTTAGAGTTGCATGACCACTAGATCAGGTACCTGGTACCAACATCCTACTTCCCCACCCAACATCAATATGGATCCCAATATAGCAACCATCATTAATGCTCTGACTGAAAAGTTTGATGACATGAAAAATTTTATGAAAGCCATGGATGAGAGAATAGTGGTATTAGAAGAAGCTAGGCAGAAACAACCTGAACTTGAGTCTCTCCGACTACCTATAGGACAAAGAGGTAGGAATCTAGAACTTGATCGACCTATAGGGGCACGTCCGCACCATAACCAGTTCGATCAAGATGAGCATATTCTTAGGAATGTGAAAGTCGAAGCCCCAAGTTTTGATGGTTGTCTAGATCCAAGAGAGTACCTAGATTGGGAATCAGGTATGGACCACTATTTTGGATGGTATGAAATGTCTGAAGCAAGGAGAGTTAGATTTGCTAGGATGAAATTGATGAGGCAAGCCCGACTTTATTGGGAAAGTGTAGAGCGTCTTCTCAATCAGAGAAGACAAGATCCGATAGAAACCTGGGATGAGATGAAAGAAAAACTCAGAGAGAAGTACCTCCCCACCTCTTACCAACAAAGACTTTTAGATCAATGGCAGAGGCTTACTCAAGGGAATAGATCAGTCACCGAGTATATCACGAGATTTGATGAATACCTCATGAGATGTGGAGTAGCCGAAGATAGAGTTGTTACCTTATCTCGATTTAGAGCTGGATTACGAGAGGATATTCAGCGTGAGCTCTTTCTGCGAGAGGTAACCACGTTGGAACAAGCTTATCAACTTGCCTTAGATTTTGAAAGATTTTCTAGATATTCGACTCCCCGTCGTCCTGAATCCAACCGAGTAACCCCTTCTGGATCGAGACCTAATATTAATCAAACTCCTAGTAATAGACCTCCACTTACAAATCCTATTGGGAGAAAAGAAGATAAAGGAAAAGGAGCTATAGGAGAGTTATCAAAAGGAAGTAGTTCTCGTTCTCATTGCTTCAAGTGCCATGGTTACGGTCACTTTGCTGCACAATGCCCCAACCGATCATTATTCGTAGAAGAATTAGAAGGAGAAACTCTAGAAAATATTGAGGAGGAAGTTTATGAAGCTGATCCAGATTTAGCCGAGCAATTTGAGAGTACTGAGGACATCCTAGGTTATGCCACACCTGAGTCAGACCTTAGGCTTGGAGTCGTTAGGTATGTCCTAGCCCAAACTAAGGAAAGTGAAGACTGGCGTAGGACCTCTATTTTCCATACCTTCATAAAATTTGGCGATAAAATTTGTAAGGTGATCATTGATAGCGGTAGCTGTATCAACGCCATCTCCACTGACACGGTTAAGCGATTAGGATTAACTCCTGTAGATCATCTTAGTCCATACCGTGTGTCTTGGATTGATTCCTCCTCTATTCCCATCAAATTTAGATGTCGTGTGCCCATCCAGCTTCATTCCTATCAGGATCATGTGTGGTGCGATGTCTTACCCATGGAAGTCGGAAGTATCATATTAGGTCGGCCTTGGCTATTCGACAATGATGTTACGATTTATGGCCGTACCAACTCCTGCAGCTTTACTCATCAGGGTAAGAAGATCACGATTAATCCTTCCCCACCTAAGGCTACTAATAGAAAGATAGGCGATGGACCAAAAGAAAATCTTAAGAAGAAAAGCCTCAATCTGATAGGTGCTAAAGAATTAGAGACGATCATGAGTGAAGGATCACCAGTTTGGATGCTTGTTGCTAGAGAAGTTCGTGAGGATTCTAAGGTGGATTATCCTAAGGAAGTAGCTAGCCTTCTTGCTGAGTTTCATGATGTCTTTCCTGAGGATCTTCCAGATTACTTACCGCCTATGAGAAACATTCAACATGCCATTGATTTAGTTCCTGGATCTACCCTACCCAACTTGCCCCACTATAGGTTGAACCCTAATGAGCATGCTGAGCTACAAAGACAAGTTGGAGAGCTGATAAAAAAAGGATTTGTGAGGGAGAGTTTGAGTCCTTGCGCGGTTCCTGCACTACTGACTCCAAAGAAGGATGGTACATGGAGGATGTGCATAGATAGCCGTGCCATTAATAAGATCACCATTAAGTACCGCTTTCCCATCCCTAGGTTAGATGACATGTTAGATATGATGGCCGGATCCACTATCTTTTCTAAGATCGATCTTAAGAGTGGTTACCATCAAGTAAGGATTAGACCGGGAGATGAGTGGAAAACTGCTTTCAAGACAAAAAATGGTTTATATGAGTGGATGGTGATGCCATTTGGATTATCTAATGCCCCTAGTACCTTCATGAGGTTGATGACCCAAGTACTACGACCATTTATAGGAGTATTTGTAGTCGTATATTTTGATGACATTTTGATCTATAGTCGAACTAGGGAAGACCATTTAGATCACCTCCAAAGAGTGTGTCAAGTTCTTAAAATAGAAAGCTTGTATGCTAATCCTAAGAAGTGCGCTTTTATGACAGACCATATCATCTTTTTAGGTTTTGTTGTTACCCCCAATGGTGTATCTGCTGATCCTGAAAAGATTAGAGCAATAGTTGAGTGGCCGGTGCCCAAGAGTGTGCATGACGTGCGGAGTTTTCATGGATTAGCAACTTTTTATCGTAGGTTCATAAAAGGGTTTAGCACCATAGTCGCTCCCATCACTGACTGCATTAGAAAGGAAAATTTTGAATGGACTAGGGCAGCCAATAGAGCCTTTCTAGACATTAAGGACAAGATGACTCATGCCCCAATCTTACGTCTCCCTGATTTTTCTAAGGTTTTTGAAGTAGCGTGCGATGCGTCAGGAGTTGGGATTGGTGGTGTCCTTAGTCAAGAAGGTCATCCGGTAGCATACTTTAGCGAGAAACTTAACGATTCTAAACTCAAGTATTCTACCTATGATAAAGAGTTTTATGCGGTAATTCAAGCTTTAAGATATTGGAGGCATTACCTGCTACCGCAAGAATTTGTTTTGTACTCTGATCATGAGGCCCTTAGATTCCTGAATTCTCAAAAGAAATTGAATCATAGACATGGTAGGTGGGTCGAGTTTTTGCAAGCCTATACTTTTGTTTTGAAACACCGTGCAGGTGTAGAGAATCGTGCTGCTGATGCCCTGAGTCGTCGTCATACTTTGCTGTCCACCGTTAGTATAGAAGTTGTTGGTTTTGATAAGATTAAAGAAAATTATGAGGAGTGTCCAGATTTTGGTGACATACTTACCGCTTTACGTAAGGGGCCATCTAGAGAACGTAGTGAATATACTCTTCAGGATGGTTACCTATTTAGAGAAACTAGGCTGTGTATCCCCCGTACATCTTTGAGAGATTTTTTAGTTTGGGAATTACATGCTAGAGGATTAGCTGGACACTTTGGTAGGAATAAAACTATAGAGTTGGTAGAAGCCCAGTTCTTTTGGCCAAGCTTGAAAAGAGATGTCGCCCGAATTGTTGCCCAATGTAGAACATGTGCCGTGGCCAAGCAGAGAAAACAAAACACCGGCTTATATACACCCTTACCTATACCAGACTGTCCTTGGCAAGATGTTAGTATGGATTTTGTTTTGGGATTACCTAGGACAGCCAGGAAGCATGATTCCATTCTAGTGGTTGTAGATAGATTTTCAAAAATGGCCCATTTCTTGCCCTGTTGCCAAACGTCTGATGCGTCGAAAGTTGCAAGGATATACTTTGATGAGATTGTTAGACTACATGGTTTGCCTAAAACCATTGTTTCTGATAGGGATGTTAGATTTATGAGCTACTTTTGGAAAATCCTATGGCATCTTTTAGGCATAAAACTAAAGTTTTCTTCTGCCTATCATCCGCAAACAGACGGTCAGACCGAAGTGGTTAATAGGAGTCTTGGAAATCTTTTGCGTTGCTTGATTGGGGAACATATGGGTAACTGGGATCTTTTGCTGCCCCGAGCCGAATTTGCATATAATAGCTCTGTTAATAGGTCCATTGGCATGAGTCCTTTTGAAGTAGTTCATGGATATCAACCTAGAAAACCAATAGACCTCATCCCACTACCCATGCATGCTAGGATTTCCGAATCTGCAGAGTCATTTGCACAGCATGTCAAGAGTCTGCATAAAGAGATCAGTAAAAAAATTAGTATGAGTAATAAAGTTTATAAACAGAATGCAGATTCTCATCGACGTGTTCAAGAGTTTGCAGAGGGAGACTATGTGATGGTTCGATTGAGGTCTGAACGGTTTCCTCCCGGAACCGTGAAGAAGTTACATGCCCGAGGAGCAGGTCCATTTAAGATCATAAAGAAAATCGGATCAAATGCGTATGTTGTGGACCTACCTTCTGATTTTGGAATTAGCTCTACTTTTAACATTACAGATCTTGTCGCCTATAAAAAACCAACTCGGATACCTAGTGAGCCATTTGAGCCTGAACCAACCTTTGAGAGCGAACCTATCCCTGAGTGTCCACCAGCCAAAATGTCAGCAAAACACGATCAGATTGAGAGAATTTTGGATGAGCAGATCCTTTCCACCCGGAGTCGAGGCTATCAGCGGTATCTGGTCAGATGGCGAGGTCGATCGGAGTCTGAAGATACCTGGATCACTCGAGAAGAGCTGCAACGCATTGATCCCGATCTACTTGAGCGTCACCAGAGCGAAATCGACCCACACTCGACAGGGTCGAGTTTTTTCCACCTCGGGAGAATTGGTGCGGACACCAGAGCCATCAAAAATCGGCAACATAATTTAAGTTCGATTTGGATCGAAGAAGCCTCATTAAATTGATTCTACTTCAGTTATTTATTTTCAGTCAATAAATTTTAATGCATTTGGCTTTGGGTCCATAGGGCCATACTTGGATTTGTCCACGTCACCTTTGGAGCCACCACTCTCCACATGCCAAGAGAAGAATATGCATGCCAGCATATGCCGTGCTCATGCCAAGTTGTGTCAAGCATCAAGCACCCACATGAAATTCCATTTCTTCCTTAGAATTCCTTAAGAGTTCTTGGCTACTTATTTTGTTGAAGGCTAATTTCTTTCCTATGGTAGATTATAATGCTTTACTTTTTTGTGGAGGGTTGATTTCTTCCTTGTAAAAATAAGAGATTCCTAAACAAATAGGACCCTTAGAGTCCTATATAAATCCTTGTATCTTTCATGAAAGAAAACAATGAATGATTTTACAAACTCCACAAATACTTGTGTTAATCGCTCCGAGAGGGAGAGGGTGTGAGACCCAAAATCGCCCCACAAGGGGAGGGTGTGAGGCCCACTTTCTATCCTATTCCTTCTACTTAAGATTCAGTGTTCCTGCGACTCTGATCGACTCCACCATCTACCCACGCAAGCCTATTCCGTCAAGAGAAGATCTGTCTCCTCCAGAATTTTCATCTGTCGTGCTGAGAGGAGTGATTTCTTATTCTACAGATCATATGCTGTCAAGGACCTTCGTTCCTTAACAGTTGATCTTTGATTATTTTTTTTTTTTTTTAATCCGATGTTGGTAAAGACCTAGTTCTTTATCGATGGATCTGTTTGGTTAAAAGATTAAGAGCCCTAATCAGAGTAGTTTCTTAACTACCACGATCCGGATTCTTATCATCTTCTTGGATTTTCTCACGGGTTTAATGTTTTATTTTCTCTCGTTCCATTCTTATTTCTTTTTTTACATCTACTCGTGAGCATGTTTAATTTCTGCTATCTGTTTATGAAATTTTCTATTACTAATTGTTTACTGATCTCTCGAATGGCATTCGTCTGTATCATTTAGATTGATCTCGCTTTAGTCTCGTATCAATCAATCACGCCTCCTGAGCAGAGTATAGGCAACTATACTGTCTGTCCTGGGAATAATGAGCCCCTGGCCGGACGTGATTTGTTGTTGATGAACAGAAGAGAGCTTGATTATTAGGATTGATTTTCTTTTTAGGATTGTCCCGCATCATGAAGCCATTCTCTCCAATTGCCTTATCGATTGCCAAAAACCTTTTGTTTCCTTCAACCAATTTGAGAATACGTTCTCGGGCAAAATATCTAGCAATAAGAAAGGCTACAGCTGCAGCCACCTACCAAAGTCAGGAAAGCATCACATAAATCTTCAGCTAATCACTTTTAATTTTGTTTCAGCCACCATGAAAATTATTCTTGAAAGCAACTTACTGTCCCACTGATTGAAACAATGATGGTCCCTGTGACACTTCCAAATAAAAGTCCAGCCGACATAGTTAATGGGATTGCTGGAATTGCAAGAATCTAGAATAAGATGAGCAGTTCACAGTTAGTACTAGCATGCAAAGAATGCTAAGGAATAGACAAAGCTATGTGGTCCAGTAGCATGCCAGTCTCTTAATTTCTCGTTTATCTGCTTCCACAAATCCTAAAGCAAGTTGCATAGCTATGTGGTCCAGCAGAATGATATAAATTTAAACATTTTCAATTATAATACATATAGCAGACAAGGCTTATTTGCTGTGCAAGGATTGCAGATGCATAGAGAAATTAAGAGATGGGAAAACACATTAGATTTTGAAAGGAGGAGAAGGAGAATTATTAGTTGCAGCTTTCCCTACACCTGAACCTGATCCATTAAAATCCTTCCTCCACAGTACTTCCATGTCCATCATTTTCTATCAGTCCCTCAGATCTATCAATCCATTAAATGTTTGGTGGTAGCAACACAATTTAGACTCGGGCAGTGCAAATGGGCTTAAGCAAAATTTGATTTGTCCAAGACAGAAGGCTAAAATGAAGCCAATGGAGGAAAAAGTGATAATATACGTTTTTAGCTTTATAAGTTTCAAGAAAACAAGTGTAATCTAGTTTTAATTAGCTCCACTGGATTTTAATCCCCAGCTTATAAAATGCCTCAATTTGTGAAAAATAACAATGACAATAACTGACAATCTTTAGCTCATTTACTTAAGATCAGCATTCTGGATCCATTATCAACAATTCAAATAATAAAATGGAACTCAGATTTCCATGAAGACATCAGATATTTAAGTATCAATAAGTCACTAAATAGATGCATCTTGTCTATGCAGAGTGGTCCAAGAAAATCTAGTGAAAAGATAACCAGAGAAAAATATAAACTAAGTGACATGTGAATAGATGCCTAACTACTTATTTTAAATACATAAAGCATCTCCTGTTCACTACAGTCATTGAATAATTATCGAACTACATAAGCATAAGTAGGTTATCACCCTTAAAGAGCAGGGTTCTATAAATATTATTCTGCCAATGCTATATCTTAAATTCCCAAACAAAACAGCTGATGAGATGTTTTACACATTCCCA
This sequence comes from Elaeis guineensis, assembly GCF_000442705.2. Taxonomy (NCBI): domain Eukaryota; kingdom Viridiplantae; phylum Streptophyta; class Magnoliopsida; order Arecales; family Arecaceae; genus Elaeis; species Elaeis guineensis. The sequence continues at coordinate 3,351,785 of NC_025993.2, forward strand.
GCATTTCACTAATGCAGTATTGTTAAACTATCCGATATTAGCTGTAAATTGACATTGTTATACAACTAATTCTTCTATAATCGTAAAGAAGATCCATATCATACTAGGGGTACATAAAACAGAACTTAGCATGTTGGGGTTGATGTAAGCCCTGAAGTTCATTTGATTTTTTTTTTTTTTTGACATTTTTATATTGAATAGTTATGGATGTTTCTGATCAACACACTCATGTAAGTTTTGTGTTTGTATCACAGATTATGCCAGAAAAGAATCTATTGATGTCATTATAAACATACTGAAGTGCTCAGCTCCAGGCCTATCATGAGGATTAAACTATTTAAACATGTCAAATTCATACAGAAGTATCAGTCAAGTTGGCAATTGCAGTCATATGGTTGCTAGGATAATGGCTGTAACATTAGAATGACCAATCCTCAAATTATCAAAATAGGGATGTTGCAGAGGCACATCAGTTTTATCATAATGAACAGCTCAATATTGTGATTCCATCTCATGAGACCACTGTTAGAGTCAGGTGTAGATACCATATACAGCATCCAAGTGGTTCCTTAACATGAGCGCACAATTACTCATTGCAAATTAGGCTCCATAATTTTGGGTCCAAACATTTTACAAGCCGTAGATCCATTAGCAGGGAGCTAACTGGATCATCGAGGCCGACTCTGGTTAGGTCAAGCAACACAAATATCCAATATGGGCCACAGATATGATCAGACTCAGAACCTTGGACAAAAAAATCACCAGATTTTACTCATCAACTTTTATGATATTATCATTAATTTTTTAAATTAATCATTTGTGAGATTTTGTGTGCAACAACTTTATTTTGGTTAGTTTTTTATTTGATTCGGGATCATAATGGCCATGATTGATGATAGTGCATATCATACCCAGCCCTGATGTATTCATAAGCTAATATCAACAAACATATCTCATGGTCCAAAATCTGGTATGTGATGAAGGGCATGAAATTTGATTCCATGATGCTTTCAAACATGCAAATCTTAGAGGACTTTTTTCTCATCTTTGTGGAAAATGACCATGACTCTTCCAAGATTATCAACAGGGAGTTAGTTGATGAAAAAAAGAAATAAAATAAACGCTGAAACAATGCATATGTCTAACAAAAAGCAGTGTTCACAGCAGACCCTGCTAAATGCTAGGTTGCAGTGGACACTTCAAGATTTCAATGCAACATGCTGGACTGTCCACAGAAAGTCAGGTACACTGGATGGCTAGCTTATTTTGGAAACAAAAAATGAAGAATGAAAAAAAAAGTAGAAACTATAATGTGAACCTAGGTACATCATGTGATTTGCAGGCCTGCCCGAGCAATTCCTACAAGGCGTTCAATGTCGGCTCTCTGGAAGTTTTGATCTTAAGGTTTCACTCTTATTAAACAACAAATTTTTGATAATGAGATTCACATCCTGTTATTATTACCTCAAGTCCAGCATAAACAAGTACAAACAAAGCATATCCAGCAGGACCATAACCTGATCATAAAAAGCATAAAAATGTTGTAGCATCAGAACCAGCACAATATTGTTCACTACAATGCAAAGCTGAATAGGGAAAACATAAAAATAGAAACATCTTGCTTCTTGCTCGACAGTATGATGATGTGATAATCAATTCCACAAAGTAGAAGCATATTATGCAATAGCATACAATCAAATACTGTATATACATGCAATAGCATGATCATGATCATCATTCTTTATCACTTGTAAATGAGCCTGGTTCGTAACAATTTATGTGCTAATGAGATAACCTTCTTATCACTAATGGGTTATATATTCAAGGTCTCAATTATTTGGTCGATTCTTAGATGACTAACGCAAGATATATGTTCTCCTTCATGGAAATTCATTTACAGGCACTGCGCCTTCCCACCCTCAAATTGGACCCACCTAAAATGCCAAAAATGTCAGAACGAGTCCATGATAAAGACACCACTTCCACCAGAATCACTCGCAAGGCTTCAAATCTCCCAAATGACGCCAAAATCACCAAATCCAATCAAAATTACAGCAAAAAAAAGAAAAAAAACAAATAAATTCTCCATAGAAAATTTATCAGAACAACTAAATTCAAGCAAATCTACCTCAAAAAAATTTAACTTGAAAGCAAAAATAGAGATGGAGGAAGGAAGTGCCTTCAATGAAACCAGAGAACTGGGTGAGAAAGGCGTTGATCTGGTCCTTATAGACGTATCCCACCGTCCCGAACCCTCCGATTACTCCACCCAGCAGAAGCCCAGCGAGAACGGTGCCCTTCACGGCGGTCTCTCCTCCCAACTCCCCCTCCCCGTCCTCGGAGACGGACCCATCGTCCCTCCCCTTTCGGTTGTCGAACTTGAGGTTCTGGGGGACGTTGGAGGCCTTGCGGAGGGTGCCTTCTTCGTCTCCCGGAGGAGGAGAGGGGCCGGAAGGCGTGGGAGCGGCGGGGGCGGAGGCTGGAGAGGGAGGAGAAGGGAGAAGGGGAGCAGGAGAGGAAGCGATGCGAGGAGGGGGTGGAGAGGCATGGCCTCATGGACTGCATTATAATACGATTACATGGTGGGAGCTCACAGGCTTGGCCCGGAGAAAAGAGTCCAGAGAGAGAGAGTGGATTGGTGCTGGACTAGCCAGGCGATGGGAAGCAGTTGGAGAACAAGGTTGCTCCAAGTGGCAACATCTTGATCCGTGTGTATGTCTGGGGCAGACATTTGATTACAGAGGAAGCTAGGACCTCAGATTTTCTTTCCTTTTTTTTTTTTTTACCAAGATCAAAATGTTGAATGTAGCTCATAAAATTTAAGGTTAGATTTGGACCATGAAAACCACAATTTTTTTAAAAAGTTTCTTTGGTTTATATTGGTTTACGTGGCTTTCTAGTCCAAGATTTTTTTTAATACAAGAGAAAATAAAACTACTTCAAAAATATAACTTCACCTGTATCACAGCAGCCATCTTTCTAACGAGCGTGGGAAAAATCACCGAGCCACAACCCAAGCCATGTTAATTGCAGTCCTTCCCTCAATATATATATATAAAGAAAAAAAAAACCTGAACTTGGCTATACTCGGATGGGTCTCCATTCGGATTCAATTAGATTTATACTAGATAGTGAGGATCCCATATTGATGATCCAAACTGTTGAAAATAATCCAAAACCACAGGACACGACGCTCCCTATATCTTGATTCTCCAAAGCCTTCCATAAGAGGGCTTCATCAAAGTTCACCTAAACTATTGAAGATTCTCCTAGCACCCACATGAAAGAGAAGTTTGTAGTCGAGGAGAGGCCACCAAGCTGGAGATTCCATGTCTAGAATGCTCCATAAGATAGGCATGGTTGAATGGTGAAGCTGAATCAAGGCACCACATCTTCATTTATATTAGTTTTACAATAATTAAAGCAATAGTTTTACTCACACTTCAGCCAAAATTTTTTAAATTAGCCTGTTTAGTTTAAGGATATAAGAAACTCATACTCTCTCTTCATCCAGTATCGAATAAACCAAGGATCCCAATTTATAGAAGTTTTTTAATTATTAATTTTTAGAGATCTCATTTCTCTTTCCTTTTTCACTTTTTTTAATGATGCATAAATGGAATAATAACTTTCCGATTTTTGAAACCACACTGGGATTAGACGCTAGATAGTAGCAAAGACTGATAAGCACAAACAGTATAGATACACTGAAAAGTGGTCTAAATTTCCCCAATTAAACATTTAATGTAGTTAACCAATCTTAATAAGAAAAAACTGTATATCAAATTTCCCCTGAAATAAATTGGCAGTATACATTAGCTTATCAGAGGTTCTTGTTACAACAATGAAGCCACTAAGACTTTACAATGGTAATCTGAGGTCACATAGTCTGTGTACTATCCATGGGAGAGTCCCTGCAGAAGGTTATGAACTTGAGATTGGGCCTCTGTATAGAATGCCCTAGTTTCTGAAACTGAGTGCACAAATTGGTGTGCAATGCCTGAGGAGAGAACTCTTTAGGGTTTTCAAGAGCTCTGACCACAGAGCCTGCTGCAACATTAATCTGTGAAACAACAAAGAAAAGTTTAAATAAATTTCCTTAGAGAAAATTTTTCATGAGAATTGCTTAGAATGAGGATTGAAAATGAATCATGTACAAATTATAGCAAAAGACTAAAAGTTTATCCTCTTGTGAGCATATGAGCTTCTTAGAATACCATCATCATAATCATCCAAGTCATTCCCCTCAAATAGCATGGGATGTATGTAGAACACAACTTGATGCAGGACAGCTAGAGAGGTAGGAAGAATAGGATGCTTTGACACCAAACTGACACAGGATAGAAGAAGAAGGAGAGAGAAGAAAAAGGATGAGGCTCCACCACTGAATGCTTACTCACCCCTTGCCACTTGGGCAAGAGGCCAGGAGTTCGACTCCAGTTGGAGTCGGCCTTCAACAGGTGGGATGGGGTGGGTATAGGGTAGGAGGGGGATTAGCCACTCCTAATCTCCAACCAAAAGGAAACAACCAAAGAAGCTTCCATGGAAGGAAAGAATTCAACGACCAGTGTTAACGTGAAATCAAGCCTATGAAACAGGTGTGGAATTCCTAATGAAGGGATATTTAGGAAAGAGAGGGAAAAACCCTTGAAAACTATAAGGCTAATTAGTGGTTAGAGAGATCTATTTCTACACTCATGCAAAGAAAAAATGACGCTTCAAAAACTCTCCAAAACTTGGAAGAGTCCAGACAAAGGGTGAAGATGGTTAATTTAATATGGAGAGTTTTATTTACCTCAGGGCACAAATAAGCCAGGAAGCCATGTAATGGTCCTCACTGGCATGAAAATCTCATGATATAGTAGTTAATAGTGTGATAACACAAAATGAGCAATTAAAGTGATGAAAGTTGCACTGGTTTGAAGATGGTAGTGATTGTTTTTATGAGCTACCTAAAACTCAGAAGGTTTAGATTCAAACTAACTATTCCATTAGAAGATTTATGCGATTGATAAATGGGGAATTGTTAGCACTCACTTATGGTATTAAGGAATCTAGCACTTATTTTTGTCAGCTTTGTTCTTATCAACACTCCCCTTTACAAAAGAAAAATGAGTATCTTTTGTGAAAGAAAATGGGGAATTGTTAGCACTCACTTATGGTATTAAGGAATCTAGCACTTATTTTTGCCAGCTTTGTTCTTATCAACACTCCCCTTTACAAAAGAAAAATGAGTATCTTTTGTGAAAGAAAGAGTGGTTAGGTCAGAAGCATCTAGCACCATAACAATTTCATTGTCAACATATGCTAGGAGGCTTCAGTCATACATCATATACATGAAACATATGAAAAATAGAAACAAACATGAAATCAGCTAAATATTGGTGCTCCTAAATGAGTTTTATATATATAGCCTCGTGAACAGTGAAATAGTAATGGTTCAGCACAAGCTCATTTGAAAAATTCACCACACTAAGGTAAACAGTAAAAAACTTAGCAATATGTGTGGGATTGTCATTTCCATCTTTGTTAAATTTTGAATTGAAAAGTTAATCTAAAAACAAGTGCAGTTATACATATATGAGACTACATATATAGAATATCTCATTTTTATTTTTTTCATGTGCACAAGGCATTCAGCAAGAAATTACTTTATAGTGGGTAAGATTATCATGGACACTACACACCATTCTCCCATTTTGGACAATTCTTCTGGAAGGATGAGGATGGTTTGATAGATTCCAGTCTAAATTATTTTTCAGGAATTCAATTAAATTCCCAAAACTTGTGGACAATTGAAAGTCATAAAAAGGCAAATTTTTGATATTTTCCAATAAGTAGATACCTTCATGATCAGGGTGCTCTGTTATCAGGAAAACAAAAAAAAAATACAATGATTGGAAAAAAGTTATTGATGCAACTTCTACAAGTTTACACCTAAAAAGAGGATATAACTTCTGTGAGGAAACAATGAACCGCTAAAACCTTTCAAATAACAACCATATGGATATTTGGATATACTCTATCCGCTAGGTACAGGTACGAAACTCTAAACTTAAAAAAACCTAGCAAAAAAACAGAAACTTTAATTTCCAGCATCTCCATTCAGCTTCAAATTCCCAAAATTAGGTATCTAAGTATTTCTGTGAACTCTCCAAATTACCAGCATGAAAATCTATCTCCCCCAAGAAATTTGGGCACTAAGTGATCTCCACTATCTCTTGTAGCAATACTCGATCCACCATTATTATTTTCTTCTTTCGAACAAGTATCAAAATTATCCTTCCATCAAACGATAAAAAGTTCCCCAGCTCTTCCTGCTTCCCCCATGCTTTAAGCTCTTAACCAAACCCTATGTCTTCGACTCTTCAACATGCATCCCTATAAGAAAAGCTACAACGAAATTTTTGGAAACCCATCACGATTCTGTATGAAATAAACAATATATATATATATATAAGTTTGTACCGATTGTGAAGCGATCTTCAGCAGAGACTTCGCGATGGGCAAAATGCAAAACCTGCATCCAAAATGAAAACCCTAAAATTAAATCGAACAAAAAAAATTTCGAACATTTATTCTATACGTATCAAGAGATCTACATAAAAATTTATTGAGAAAGAGAGAAAGAGAGAGAGGGCTCACATTCCTCTTCCACCGGCTAAGGCTTGTTCCGAGGGATCCTTCCACTCATCGAAACTATGCCATGGCAAGAAATTAATTTATGAGATGAAATCAAAAAAAAAAAAAAGAATTGCGATGAATCGAGGGGGAGAGAGAGGGGGAGAGAGAGAGAGATACATCCAGCCGTAACGCTTGTCGAACAACAAGCGTTTCGTAGACCGTCCGGCCGGCCTCGGTGGATGGATGGACGGCGCTGATGCGCTCGCCGCCATGTCGCTGCTGGGGTTTTGGGTGGGACGAGGGGAAGGCCAAGAAAAAAGGCGGAGAGACGTTTCGCCTTGAGATAACCCCTCCGTGCTCGCATAGGAATTCTTTACAAAGCCGCTTAATCTGCCGTCGGTTAGCTCATCAAATGCATCAAAGCCGTCCGTTTATGAGGTCCAATGAAGGAACCGACTGGATCCTTGGCACGGCGAAGCGTAAGAGACACGGCGCATCCGATGCCGGTATTGACGGTGCGAGGATTTAATTTGCCGATATGCACCTCTATTTTAGTCAAGCTATTATAAAACATACACTTATTTGAAAAAGAATTTAGATAGAGTTTTATAAAAAAAAAAAAAAAGGCAGCTGCAACTGGGAAAATGTGAAGCATGTTTCTTTCCTATGTGCGAAACTATCTTTGTTGACTAAAAAATTAATAAAAAAATCAAATATTAAAAATTTTCATATATAATAGTTGATAGAGGGTCCGCTGTACTCTTATCTGAATACTTAAGTCTCCCTAAAGCACTGCATATAGAATTTGCATGGATTCCCATAGTCAATCATTCAGACAACAACCCAATTAACTATTCTATAAAATTAGATTTTTTTTTTTTCTATCTACCAACAGATGCACCTATTAATCCGAAAAGTGGAGAAATTCACTGTTAGATTGCAACATGCATGCTAGATGGTAGTTACAATGACAATGATGCAATAATCACTATCGTGACAATCAATAGATGAGAATAAAATTTGAAAGAAAAATATAATTTTTTTTTTTATTTTTTTATAAAAAAATATAGATGAGGAGAGCTCCTTCTACCCATCTGAAGGATTGAGAGCTCCCTCAAACACATAGATACCTTATTTGATGATCTAGAAAAAAAAGTGTTAGTTTTTTATATTATTTTTCTGTGTAACCATAATTTTTGTTGGATAAATTTTTTATGTTCGGATCGATTATAAAAAAATTATGATCGAATCGTCATCGTCTGTCATATCTTCGAAATACACCGTACTTGTGTATGCATGTTAAAATATTAAAAAAATAAATAAATAAATTTTAAAATATTTAAATAATTTTGATAATATCATATAATTTTTTAAAATTTATTTATTTTTATTTTTTTAATATTTTAATATATACGTAAGTGTGTACAATGTGTTCCAAAAATACGATAGATGATGGCGTTTTGATCGTAACCCTTTCCGTGATCGATTCGTTATAAAAATTTTATCCATTTTGATCGTACAATATACGGTGATAGATTATTTTCAGTTGGAGTCTGAGGTCTGACCCCTCCAGACCACCACGCCAACACTCATTGACCGCCAAATCAACTTATTTCAGAAACCTCATAAAGCGAGCCATATTATTGTACGCTTGGATTCTTTTCGCATTATTATCTACTATAGCTTTTCTTTTCTTTTTGACCAAATTTCATTGAAGAGGTTAAAAATTATAGAGTACATGATGAGGTGGGAAACTCCAAAGATACCATTTGGCTATACTGCCAATCAGCAAAATTATTAATAATATCATTTAGCATTATAGCGAAATAATATCTTTGAAGTTTCCTTCCTATCAGCCAATCAGGTACTCCAAGAAAATATTAATGATGTACATGCACATCACTGTGTACTTGATTTGTTGTAAAACAAGGTTCATTATTTACACAAGATTCATGAAGCAATTGACCTTGGATCCTCTGAACATGCCATTAATGCCATTAGTACGTTTCCATCAGACGCGGTTGCTAACTTGGAAGGTCTACTTGAAACAATGAAGACCCAAGTAAATAAAAAAGGATAGGCGAGACTCGCCTGCTCAAGTAACAGGAAGACAAGCTGCGTCATGGAGGCCATATGTGGTTCTGCTTGTCTCTAGTGGTTCAAAAAACTGAGAGCAATTTCGTAATTCTTCTACCAATCTTTCTAGAAAAACTTAATTTGTCTACGAGTACGTAGTTGATCCAGTATACCATATCAACTTAAACGCTACATGGACGAAGCTCAGTCTTCAAATTACCTAATCAAATTTAAGTAGATAGATGTGTTAGTTTTAGCTTCATTTCATGCCATTCTAGAAAACATTGTCATGGTCAGTATTTGCTGGAATATTTTTTTTTTTTCCATCTCCAGAGAAAAATCATTATATGGACCAGATCTAATAGACCAAGCTAAATCTTGGAGCATATGTATGGTGGATATTAGGCACTTTACATTTGATCTTGAATTAATTAAATACAAAATGATAATATGGCGAGTGACTGTTGGAGTGGTCCACATCTAGTTGATAATTAGACTTCTTAAGGTTCATTCAAATATATATTTTTTATGATATAATCCGCTCTCATCTTTGGAACAATTCCTGACTGGCCCATTCTAGTGGTAAATTAGACAGATACACCCAAGATAAATTCTATAAAATCTTATTAGCCTTGAATAACTGTGTGGTTGTCGGTGCTATCGTGATGGGTTAAACGGTCAAAGGGCAATTAGCATATATATCTCCACGATGATTGGGACATGAGAGACTAAGAACTGGCCTTGCTACTGGACCGGTTCCCCCGTACATTGCCGACCACTTCCTTAGCATTGAAGGCTTCCAACCTCCCATTCCTCTACCTTCCAAAAGTTTTAAGTACTTTCTAGAATTCTTACATCCTTGACCAGTCAAACTGGTGGTACAATCTTGACAAAGTCTCTTTCAGCCACCTTTCCCAGTAGCCTATAAAATCCATGCTAAGAGGTTTGGTCTTGGGATAGAAAGATACCCTCCCTTTCACCATCCGAAGTGCCTGAAGACTGAATACCGAATAACAAAAGCTTAGTGAGAAAGGATGGCTGACGAGTTTGAGCACCTGTGGCCTCTCATTTCCACCCTTGTGGACTTCATCCAGGTCCTTAGAAAGATCATCTCCTTGGCTCTGAACTCCAGTTCTCCTTTACATCCTCGACCTCTTTCATGGGAGAGGTTCGTTGAACCACCTGCTTTGCCTCAATCAAAGAAGCCGAGAGAGGTTTCAAAGTTGCTTCATGAGGCATCCTTGTATGCTTCAGAAGGATACCTGCGAGAGAATTCAGAACTATGGAGGCAGGGATCGATGTCCAGAGGTGAAAGCTTTCGAGTGGAAAATTTGGGTAGCTACCATCCAGTGATTCCACCTTCTAGTGATGCTAAGGTTGCTTGTTTGATGAATGAGGAGTGCAAGAGAGGATTGGAGTCTTTGTCAAGAAGCATTGTGGATGAAACTAAGATGTCACGCAAGGTGAGAAAGAGGCCAGCAAGGATAGTTATACCAGAATCTTGCGTGAGTATGGGTTTTGGTGAGGTGGGTAAGGAGAAGGACTTGGTTAAGAAGGAGATCGAGGTTGAAGGTGCCGAGTATTGCTTAGCAAGCAAGAAAGGAAGCAGGTCTGTGATGGAAGATGGCTATGGGGTCATAACCAACATCAATGGAGATTCAAAACAGGTAGAGGCCGTAACCTTTCTCTCCCTCGCTATCTATCTATCTATCTATCTATCTATCTATCTATATATATACACACACACACATATAGATATTTCTATCGATCTATCTATCTATTTCTATATATATTTCTCTATGTGTATCTATCTCTCCATCTCTCTGTTGGGAGCTTCCTGACACATTGGATTATTGAGCTTGATAAAGAAGCCTTGGCTTGAGAAAAGTTCTAGGTGCTTTTTATCATTACTTCAAGATTAATTGAGTTACTAGTTCTTCCAAAAGAATGATTGATCTTCTTTCATGATGATGACCACTAGATCACACCCTGCACAGCTCTCAAAGCAGTCCAAACCCTCCATTCATTCGTGTGCATAGATCTCAAAGTGACCATTATGCCATCTAATGGTAGATTCGTGTGAAGGAAGATGAATCTTTCTTTCCTGCTAAATTTTTTTCACATATAATGTGCTTTTCAAAAAAATATTTTATTATACATTTCTTGGAATCTAAACAAAGCATCAAATTCGATCTTGATATATACACTCATCATGAAAATACAAGTTAGTATATAAAAAGAAACATTGATTGTATGCACAAGTTCATTGGGCTCACCATCAATTAATCCACCATGTTTGGCAACAAATCTGCAAGTTGCACCAATCCTCTCTCACCTCATGGCAAGACAATTGTTCATAATAAGCCCTATGACATTACTTTTTAATAACTCTCGACCATTGGAACCAACATCCACTAATGTCCATTAACTGTGGCCTACTTCTTATCTATTTTGTGCAGACTATTAAATCAAATTTAGCATAAGAGATTTGCCATCATGATTTACTCATTTCTGTTCTTCCAGGCATTTTTCGGTGTATTTGATGGACATGGAGGCCGTGAGGCTGTGGACTTTGTCACAGAGAAGCTAGGGAAGAATATTCTAGCAGTTCTCCCTGAGCTAGAGGAGACAGAAAACCAATTAGAACTTGCAATCAGAGCAGGCTATCGGACCACAGATAGCCAGTTACTTGGTCAGGTATGGTGCACCATGCAAAAAATTAAACCTATATTGAGTAAACTGTTTGGCTATGTATAGTTCAGCAACTTTATTCATTGCTTCAAGTAACCACCATTATCTCTGTGTTTCCATACTTCTCTTTCATCTGGTCCTATTGGACTAGGAACCATTGATGGTGATATCTCAGAATTCATGGGTACCATTTTATCTCATTACTTATGTAAGATATAAGCAGTGGGAAAGTAAAATGAAGTATTTGCTAAAAAGCTCAGTTTTCAGTGGTCATCCAATGCCTTTTTATGTGCCTAACCTAATAGATGACTTGGTCAAATTGACAAGAAAATAAGTCATCCAATGCTTTTCTCTGTGCCTGACCTCATAGATGACTTGGTCAATTTGACAAGAAAATAAACTTGCTTCTTTAGTCTCATGTTCCCATTCTTTAGCTATTGACCAAAATTGATGGTCTATTATATTTGCATGAACAGGGTGTGAGTAGTGGAGCATGTGTAGCTACTGTTCTATTGAAGGATGGGAAATTACATGTAGCAAATGCAGGTGATTGTAGAGTAGTCATGAGTAGAAAGGGTGTTGCAAATGTCTTAACAAGGGACCATCATCCTGGAAGAGAAGATGAACGAGTTCGGATTGAGAGCTCGGTAAATTTCTTCCATAACTTTGATTGTGCCATCCATGGCCATGGCCTGTTAGCGTGGTAATCTCAATTATTTTTATGGACTAATCTCAATGCAGGGGGGCTATGTGAGTTGCCGCAATGGGGTGTGGAGAGTCCAGGACTCCCTGGCCATATCGCGAGCAATTGGTGATATAAGCATGAAAGAATGGATAATTTCTGAACCTGAGATTAAAAGGCTCCATCTTACTTCGGATTGTGAGTTTCTGATAATAGCTTCTGATGGACTGTGGGAGAAGGTTTGTGTAGTCTAAATTTCTTGTTTTCTATCTTTTTCTCTAGCTCTTTGACTATGTGATGCTTGATAGCACTTATGTCTCTAATTTGTTGAGTTTGGACTGGTTTAGGTCACTAATCAGGAGGCAGTGGATGTTGTCGTGAGACACAAAAACTCCATAAAATCTTGCAAAGATCTTGTGACATCTCTTCTAGTAGGGGCTGCAGGGATGATATAACAGTCATGGTGGTGGACCTTCAAAGTTTCGTGTAGGCAACTAGGTTACCTTCTAGTAACAGCAGATTGAAGCAATGACCATATAAAAGATTTAAAAAGAAGAAAGAGTGCAAATTAAAAGCTTGGCAAGGAGATTTTGTACATAGTAATTTCATTTATTAGACTCAGATTATTTCTTTTCTTTTCTTTTTTTACTTTGTCATGTATGTTGGTCTCACCTCTTGACTGACAAGTAAAAGAGGTGGAAAATAATAGGCACAAAGTTTCAAGAAATAAAGATGACAAATATAAAAGTTTCAAGAATTGAGGATGACAATTTGTTGAAAGCTATTATTTCTTCGCATGGTTTGGCATGTCCTATTTCATCACATATATGAAGCTCTTTTTCTCTACAATTGCATTTAGATAGTACTAGTAAGACTGAAGAACTTAGCAGTGTGGTAGAAGCAAAACAAACTAATCTCAGTATCAAAACATCAAAATTATATTCCTAGAAGCTATGAAGCATTTTTCAGAAAAATTGTATGTGAATTAGAAGCATTGAAGTTTCAAACTTGGAAAATTTTGAAACTTTGTGTATATCGCACTATGTTGGCCAGGATCAGACTTCATGCTTCAAGTTTCTGATTACAAGCAATAGCAATTGAAGCCCCATCTTAGTTCTGTTTTCAAGTTAAATTCTTAGCAGCTTTTCATAAAATGAGAATTATGTGTTTCTACTTGGAGTTATGGTCTTCAATTCAAATTTTGTGCTGCAGATATTTTGTCAACAGTGCTGGACCTGCACCTTGCCACTAGTGGGTTACTGTCAAACATTTTAGTCCTCACACTGATGGTCCTTTTCTTTAGAAGCTCTTACTTGACCATTTCAGCAATGGGGTATGTGAAATGAAACTTCCATGATGCTTCCGGTTTTGTCCATATTCCTTCTCCTCTTCAGTCTTCACCATGTTCCCTCTCTTGCCACCTGAAGGTTTGACAACTGAGTTTCAAAGAATTGTGGCTTGTGTGGTAGCGAGTGGCCCCACCCAACATCAAGAATTTGCAGATTTTTTTAAGCACCCCTGCAGTTATGTATTTAGTACCGTATTAGCTATATACCTGATATAGAAGTTAGATAATTATATAAAGCTAAGGAATCTAAATAATATCTTTCAACTAATCTTAGATGATGTGGTTTTGGACTGTTGCAATTTTAGACTTAGGCAATATAATTCTTGCAATGGAATAGCAGTGATTATCTAAGGAGAGTACTTCATATCATACATCAATCGCCATAGGCGATACCTATGTTGAGGATAATGATTGGAGTGCCATCTCGTTGAATTGAACTTGAGACATCTCCTAGATCAAGTACTTAACAGAGGTATATATGCCGACAAACAGACTCGGCATTCCTCATTTAATTTGATCTCCTCTTTCGTTCAAGTGCAGCATAAATTTTTGGATCCCAAGGTCCACTAAAAAGTTGCGACCAACTCATTGGCAATTCTGATTTTGAATGTATTCCATCTAACCTCATCCATAGAGAGAGTAAAGCTTGGCTTCTTTGCTACAATTGAATACTACGTATTGGTGTGCTAAGATTTGCAGTTGGGTTTTCATGACCATGGCTGCTACTTCACTGAATTTGTTGTTCATTCTACAATTAACCCTCATTAATTATATCTAAGGCAGATCGAGTCCATTCTGATTGTAATATCTAATGAACTAGGCTCCAATGAACTATGAATTAAATTCATCAAAAAAGAATGAACTACCAATTATGAACTTTAATGAAACCAGTCGTCCAATGAACTAGGCTCTGTGGGTAGCTAGTGATTAGCTAATGTTTAAATTTGTTCTTTCCAATAGGTTTGTCCATCTTCCTCTCTATCAACTCAAATCAATGCCACTTGCTTGGCCCAATGAACTGCGAGGGAAGGCCCTAAACTTCTAATCCTCTCATTCTCATCTTTTCATAGTATACTCCACTATCTCTCCAATTATAATTCAAAACCCAAGAAATTCTTTGTGCACCACGGATGATGTAGAAAATCTGATATAGAGCGTATCGCTTTATATGATTGGTCCATATAGTCACCATTTTCCAACGTGCATTTAATACCTATAGTTTCATTTTTTTATCTAAAACTTTTATATGACAAAAATATTCTTGTCATTTAAAAAAAATTATGATATTTTATGACATATTAAAACTTTTTATACACAGGATGTCATAATATGATCTAAAAAATTATAGTATCCTGCATCAAATTATGATTTTCTGCATGCAGGATGTCTTAATATGGTCCAAGATATCATAATATGAAAGGAGCATTTTTGTCTTGTCACTTTCCAGTACGCATTTAATGCCAACTTTATTTTTTTCGTTTGAAAATTTTGAATGACGAAAATGCTCCTATTTTTTGAAAAAAATTATGACATCCTATGCATATTATGACATCCTGCATTATATTATGATATCCTGTGGATAAAAATTATGATTTTCTGAATGTAGGATGTTATAATTTTTTTAAAGAATAGAGTATTTTCGTCATTCAAAATTTTAAACGAAAAAATAAAATTGCAGACATTAAATACGCGTTGGAAAATGATGACTATGTGAAGTAATCGAATAAGACAGTGCACTGCATGTCAGATTTTCTACACTGCCCGCGGTGCACAAAAAATTTTCCTTCAAAACCCACTTGTTATTTAGCGAATCCATTAGTCACCCTTTGCCACCCTAGACTTGGCTTAACTTTGCTCGTCAGTGTCTTGATCTTAGGCTAAACCATGAAGACATGCAGGCATTGTATACAGGTACAGCAACTGTTAGAAAACTTCATTACAGCCTAGAGCTTCTTCGGAGCAAACAACTCTCACGATTGGCAGACAAAAAAAAATCCATCTCTTATGGGACCATGTAATATCGCTTCATCAAAGTGTTACAAGATAGCTATTTTTATGGTAATTGTTCTTTTTAGTAACTTAATGAAATGTTAGCAATGGAAATTATGGATAATAAACAGTGGCACTACTGATTTTAAGCAGTATGGTAGAAGCCCTATTTGTGACATGATATACTGTTACTGGCTTACTATTCTATTCTACAAGCAAACGGAAGCCAACAACCAACTGGGGCGGGAGTGGTCTGCCACCCACTTGTTCTAAACCTTAGGTTTTCTAAATCCAGATGTCAGCAAGCCGAAATTTGGACCAGATCTCTAGGTAGGCCAGCGGACTACAATAAAATAGACTCCTTGAATTGTTGAAAAATATCGAGTTACCTAAAATTTTCTTTTCTTGCAGGAGTAATCAGTATTATTCTTGAATTATGAAATTAAATAAGAACCGTTCAAGCCAAAAGTTTTTTTTTTTTTTTTTTTCTAAGCAAGAGGAAGCTCTATGGTCTCTTTTTTTCCTTTTTCTTTTTTTTTACAATTGACCAGGAAACACTTGGGGCACCTTGCAAGATTTTTTGAACCAAAAACGTCCACCGGAATCTACTTTTCATTGTCCTAGCCTCCCCTGCTCTTGACTTTTATATAAATAAAATATAATATATCAATAATTTTAATTTTTTATTTTCATCAATTTATTCTGTGCATTCTGATCATCTCAATTATTTCTAACACTTTTATGAATTCTGTGCAATTCTTTCTGAAAATTGAGTTTTCAGTTCTAATTAGATTTAGTCTGATCAGAAAAAAAAAAAAAAATTTAAGCCGTTTAACTCGAATCTCATAAAAAAAAATTAAAAGAGAAATAAAAAATTTCGAAACTAGAGTTTAAATTTCTTTTTCTATCATTAAGTAATTTGAAAACAAAATATACAACCTCTGTTTATTATAGCATGATCTGTCTTTGCATGGTTCGGATTAAATTTCATTTTCTAACTTCTCAAATGACGTTCGTCCTTACACGATTCAAGATAGATTTTTTTTTTTAGTTCTAATAAGACTCTTTTATTTAAATCAATGGTCTTCATCCAGATCAGAAGTAACTTAAGCCGTTAGAAGTTATATGTTGTCTCATTTTTCTTGTAATGTTTTCTTGAGTAATCTTGTTAACGTTAGTTGCCAGGGGAAATTAAAAAAAAAAAAAAAAATAGTTGAAGAGTTAGCTATAACCTTTTGCAAGTTAGGTGTGACCAATGCCATCTGTGTCTCTCTTTTCAAGGTGTCTAGGTGCCTGCCGTGCTATCTTTTTTTCCGACATTTGTGACCCTTACATAGGGTAATAGCAGCTGATCCAGTCCATCAAAAATTCTTTTCAAATATTTTTCATCCTCCTCTTTTTATTTCCATACAAATCCCCAGCCTATGATATTATCCCTGAAACTTGTCTTCATAGTATAAGAAGTGAGATATGTTTGAACTATATAATGAGATAAGGTCCTTCTTTTCTTCTCAAATCTCAGTATCTCAAGTCCATCAGCATCTGCATTAATTTGTCTTTCTCATTGCCTTCATACCAATCCCCAACTTCCAATATGAGGGTATGGTCCACCAAGAAAATGATATGTTCCCACTCCACCTCACAAAAGGACATAGCCAATAAAAACAAAACATAAACCAACTAAAAGCCACATGTGTTTGAAATTGATAATTAAAACTGGGCATCTTATCCAATTTTATTTTCACCTTAGCTGGTGGTTAAAACCGTTGATGGCATCCCATCAGAATTTTTCCCTTCCTTGGAATAGGTTTGGGTCAATCTTATGATAGGTTTTGTTTGTACTGGGTTTCAGATTGAGTGAAACCCAATTTACTATTTGGTGCAGTCTTGTCTTGGCTTGTCATGTCAATTGAGAGTGACCATGAGATTCTTCCTTCTCCAAAATTATGGGGTATACCAAGTCCAAGATCTCATTCTCACAGAGGCCACAATTCATAGGCTAATTCTTACCTAAGATTGCGGTAGTTAAGACCCTTGTTTTCCTCTAGAAAGATTGGGGTAGTTAAGATCCTTGTTTTCCTCTAGAAGCTCATCTCTGACTTGCCTTTTTTTTTTTTTTTGGTAGAAGTCTCTGCTAATTGACACCCCACCTGCCACCACTTTTCTAAAGCTTGATAGCTGAAATATGAGTGTGGTTGATCCAGAGCTTATTCATCAAATTCTTAATGGGATCATCAACTGTAATGTCGTGTTATAAATTAAGATGATTTCACTATGGAACTAATTTAAGATTTTTGATGGAGCGATGAACTTAGCCTGGTACTTAATTTTCAAAATACCATTAGACCATTTTGTTTTCGAGGTAGATAGGTTGGAATAGGAGAAATGAGAGAGGATGTAATGTTGCAATCCTAAATTCAAGAAATCACAAATAATCTTTAAAAATATTGTAGTATTACAGATGAGAACTCGATTAGAAACTACTTCAACTCGATAACCATACCACGTATAGCTACCCATCCGACATGCAATTTCAAGTGTATTTCCTCTCCAATCCAGATTCCAGAATGAAAATTATTACGAAGCATGTCAACTTATTCTCTTTTTAAAGTTAAGTTCTTGATCAAATGATAAACATGAATCATTTTGCCAAGCACCACTTGTTTGATGAAACCATATCAGGTAAATGGAATCATATTATACATATTTAGTCTTTGCATAGAAATCACATTACCCTTATTACTCAAATCTAGGAGATTCTATTTTGTAATTGAAAAGATCAATTTACATTGAGTACTATAAGATAACTTGTTGAAGGAGTAATATGACATGGGCAGATTGCCATGTTGTGTGTGTGTGTGTTATATATAAGCACTATAACTCCTAATCACTTGTGAGTGTGTCCATAAATCATATGCATGTTAGGTGCTGAGGCTCATCTCAAAAAATATTTGGTGTTTAGGCACTCAATGGCCAAAGTCATCCATTTAGGTATGCTTGGTGCACCGCTCTCCACTTGGCATGGAGGGTTGCTACATATGATAATTCACCTCCATTGCAATCATACAAGACCCTGCTCTTCCACCAAGATTGCATAATTGCTACCAACCATTAGCCACCAAAATGCCTTCTTTGATCATAGGAATTATGGCTGTGGATTCTTCCTCCTTGAGTTAGAGCATGCTCAACTTCGAGGTTTTCGTGGGAATGACTACAAAAGAGAAAAATTTGAAATTAGACTATAAGGGCATAATTAGATGATCAATGCATGACTTTGGAAAATCACTATCATGTAACAATACATACCGGAAGGATCGTGGGGTGGAATGCAGCTTGAGATACTCTGTAAAGATCACCGCCATGTAACAATACATCGGTTGGGTTTACTACATTTATCTACACCCACCATGGTTTGGTTTCACCACTAGAGCCCAAATAGCTCATACATCCCAAGCTCCAAATCTTCGGTAGACATATAATCATATTCATGTTTGCAACAAACAACTATGGAACCGATAAATTCTTAATCTTCAACTTTTTTTTTGGTCAAATGGATAAATAAAACCATACGAGTGTAAATGCATTCTGAGAATCAGTAATAAAATATTAACGAATGGACAAGAAAAATATGCAATAGAGTCCCATAATATAGATCCGTTATGATCGTTACATAAAATACCATCTAGTTAGCTGTACTATTAGCTTCCATATAGATATGAAAACTTTAATAGAACAAAATGAATACATTATTTTCCAGCAATCCTATAGAAGAGGATGAAAACTAGTTTTATCGGACTATGATTTTGAGAGCCAACTAGTAACTATTATGAAAACTCCCTTCAATCAAATATAAATCACCTTCAGTATCTGAATAACATAATTCAATCTTTCTCTTGAAGCACGCATTCTACCATTAGAGTAGCTGTACCAAAAATGTTACCATCATCTACAATCACTAAAGCATCAGCAGCACTTCTAATAACAAAGCTTGTTCCACCAAAAATATCATTCTCATGTACGCAAACATCAAAATCACCTCAAAAAATAGAAATAGGAGATGATGGCATAATTTGCATCCTTCAAATATAATCATACATAATAGCTTGGATGTTTAAAAATATTAATATTAAGCATTTGTGACAACATCATTATCAGTTATTATAATGTACTATTATTTGATAAGCTCTTGGGGTGATGAAAATGCCTTCTCAAATATTTAATTGCCCTAATCTCTGATTATCATCTGCATCATTGCTTGCGTCTTGGTCCTCCATGGCTGCTTTCTTCCTTCCCCGAGGAAAAAACTTTCCTCCTTCAGCGGGCCCCACCTGCGGACAGCAATTCCAAAACGAAGGGCTCAGGTATGGCCGGTCTTCGTTCAATAAAATACCGGCGCGAACCTCTCGAGTGAGAAGGTTGGCCAGGCTCTCCCCAAGTGTTCCATCAAGTGTGATGCAACACCCAAGACCCAACATTTTTAAAATACATTCAAAATTACTGGTCAACAAGGGAGCCTTGGCACCTCAATGTCTTCTCTTGTGAGGAGAGCATTGGAAATAAATATGGGCCAAGGGGGAAGCACTTTGGGTACTTCCATGCTACAAGCTTAACATATTTCAAATTTAACATATGAAACTAGGGGCCAGTGAGGGGTGCTTAGTTTCATAGTTTGACCTAGAGCTAGTGTACTTGGCATGGGATTTAGCTACATGGAAGGCCTTGTTAGGCATAACCACCCATCTTCCTTTTCTTGTGAGGCATCATCACCTATTGTAAGCATGTTGCTTGAGTGATGTGATTTGCTTAATTGCTTGCTTCTTCTTCAGCTTTGATTGAGCTTCTAACTTCGGCTTAGTGTAAAGCATGGTGTGATCATTCTTATTTGGAATGAGAAGTAGAACAGGGAGGAAGAAAGTGTTTGAGCTATTGAGAACACTGTTCATTCCAGCACTTTCTCCATCTATGGCTGCAAGCGTGACAAACTTGGTTTGCTCTGGTTTTGACCCATTGTATCAAAGGAGGTCTTCGAGCACATAATAAAATTTGAACCTATTCCATTTTGGCAGTCACTCATTGCTTAATAAAATCCCAATCCAATGATGTAATTAAGCCACACTTAAAACTCAGTCATTCAACAACTGAATTCTATAATTCTAATTAAAAATAAAAATATTGTATAAAATAATCAAGGAAAGAAGATCTATATAATAACAATGATCCCAACAAATTTTCATGTGGTTTTGCTTTCCAATGTAAGTACCTTTTTTTTTTTTTCAATGTACATTACTTTTTTCTTTTACATGAAAAGGTTTCTGTTTTTCTAAATACTTCATAAAAAAATTAATTTAATTTTGTACACAAACAAAAAATTTTAGATGAAAGTACTATAAAATACTAAAAAAAAAAAATAAAGCAGTGCAACTACTTCTCTATAATTTCTTGACATGCAAAGATGATGCTGTATATTTTTACACCTCAAAATTAGTTTAATAATTATGCTTCTATGCTGATAAATTATGCATTCACTCATATTATAAATGTAGCCAACGGTCTCCAGACGAGATCAACCTACTACAAGAGGGCGACATTATTACTCTCACATCAATTGTAAGTTAAAAAAAATTAATTTATTTAGAATAAATTATTTTTTTATAAAATATTTTTTAAAAAATAAAATTATAAAAATTTATATTATATATTAGAAATCGAAATAAATAATATCACGTATCTTGATACGATCGAACAAAATAAATATATAAACAAGCATCAATCTTAGTCTTCCTTTTGTGGGTGTGGGTGGGTGATACATGGCCAGCCCCGGGCCACCCCTACCCAACCAAAGAAAATTAGGCCAATGTGACGCAAGCATTGGTACTGAGATTTTGAGTCCCGAGGCCTACTTGACAAACCTAATAACTTTTATTGGAAGGTTAAAGATCTTAAGTCAATTCCAACATTGACACCTTATCACTCAAAACTTCGTTCATCAATTCATGTGCATGTGAACTCATGACTTCCCAACCCTCACAACTTAATAACCTTTAGTTAATTCATGTGTCAGGTGTGTTCAACGCACGTTTGATTTAGAATTAAAATTAAAATTAAAATTAATTAAAATAAAAATCAAAATAATCATAGCATCTAATTTATTTGATTCATAGCTGAAATCGGAATCAAAATCGAGATAGACTTCAAATACTGAAGTGGAGTAAAGATTGAATTTTAAAAAATTATAAATTTTTATTTTTTTTAAATTAAAATAAAAATGAAATTTTTTTCAACTAAATAGTTAGCATAAGAGTTACTTATTTTCGAACAAATCTTTAGAACCTAAATGGACCTGATGACATCGAGTAATGGCCACGTTGAATTGGACCTAGCTAAAATGGACCCACCATTTCTCCATCAGTGAGATGGAACATCTATGGTCTTTTACTTCGATCCAGATCTAAACAATAATGGTGATTAATAAATAGGAGAAAAAACCTATAAATTGATTCGGTTTCCTTAGACTTGATTGATGTGCCGATTAGCATGGTCGAAGCAAATGTAATGAAGCCGTCATGTGCCTTGGAGAGTGCTTTTCTTTGGGCAGCGAGTTTTATTGCGATACGAGCGGAGAAATGAAGACGAGAGCGCCCTCCGAAACGTTCTCCCACGCATTCAGAAGAGCTGGTCAGGATTACCGTAAACCGCTGG
Source organism: Elaeis guineensis (assembly GCF_000442705.2). Taxonomy (NCBI): domain Eukaryota; kingdom Viridiplantae; phylum Streptophyta; class Magnoliopsida; order Arecales; family Arecaceae; genus Elaeis; species Elaeis guineensis. The sequence continues at coordinate 3,373,894 of NC_025993.2, forward strand.
CTGGAATCAGTGGCTGGAATCGTTACAAACCTGTGTCCTGGTGGACTAAGGTTGCTGGATGGAAGAAAAAAAAATATTACTTTAGACTGCCTTTGGATAGCTATTCACCCATTTAAATATATTTAATTATTAATATCCACTCTCTAATCACTTGATTAGTGAATAATTTTATTTGTTGTTTTGGTGGATATTTCCATGGGCACTGAGACATGGTCATGGAAAAAATGAAAAAGTTGAGAGGGAGCTAAATTTTTGCACGGTTAAAATTATTTCACCCTCTCCTAAAATTAACTCACCCATATTATATGGTTTTCAAGTTAATCCACAGCCTTTGGGACTTAATGAAGCTGATATTAGAAAACTATGCTACCATCTCTCCAGAAAACGCCTTGCATGTGTTGGACTTTAAGGCTCCCCTCCCATACTAAGAATTCTGGAAGTTTAGTACGGTATAAAACATTTTGCAGCAGAACACTCAATATGCCCTTCTTTAAAAAGAAAAGAACGGCAAGCAATGCACCACAGGCTCGCTGAAAAGACCTCCATGCACGTAGGATTCACTTGCAAAAGACTCCAATAATTGAAAACACAACTAAGCTGGCATCCAACTATATCAAACAACCATCAAATCCACTAGACCCAGTGCCAATTAATACTGCCAAACCACTCCTCAATCATACAAAACCACCTCAGACCAAACCAAACAATAACCATAAGTTTTGCATACTCATATCAATGAAATCTGTATAAATTTCCACACTACTAGTTTACCCATGCCTAACCAACCAAATTACTAGAAGTAAACTGAGTGTCATGGATGCTCGACCCAATGTGTATATTAATTTAAGAAATTTAACATCTGATCTTTTTTTTTTTTTTTGATGGAATTATAACAACTGATTCTTTGACCATCAGCATTTAGTTTTCGGTGTTACACACGTTCATATGAGATTTGCACACGCTTACACTTGTATTGCACAAATTTGTAATTATTCTTATGCATAGTTATACTGTTCTTGTCACTACTTTTGCATATTTATTTGTGATACATGCATCTTGGGATATAACTACGTACAACCACCGTGAATGAGGACTTAGAGAAACTTTGAAACATGAGGCAGACGTTAAAATTTGAGTCAATAAGGACTAAATGTCTTTGTCTGAAATTATAGAGATGGTTTATTAGGCACACGAGTAAAATTTTGATGGAAAATTAGTTGATGAGCTAGATCCAATAGACCAGTCCAACCGTCACTTATCATAATACGCTATCTTTTTTATTAATTTATTTTTATATATGCAGACAATCATATTATTTTAATGTGAGTACAGTCAACAAGATCACAATACAAAAGATCCTATAGGATCCATACGTAGACATCATCCTATCGTCAGATCTAGTCTCCAATGTGTTCGACAATATGATACAATCTAATCTGCCATAATATTCATCTTTCAAAATACATGTCGAATAGATGCCATGATGGAATGACAATGATAGGAGAAACTCCAGATGTTACGAAGGAATGAATGAGCCTCTAAATGCTTTGCTTCATCTTGGATTCAATCAATAATTGTGGCAAAATCTTTTTTAATGAAAATATATTCTGTCCATAAATTTTATTTAATGTAGATGATATTCGTTCAAATGGCACGAAGTTCATGTCTCAAAATTTAAATAATTTCAAGATCAAAACACTAAGAAGTCATCCTCTCATCCTCCGTTGAATTTGGTCTATCTAATAATTTTTTTTAATTTTGAGGGATGATCGCATTGCTTTTTATGGTTGGAGTGGTTTCAAACATTCCGTTGAATTTGATCTATCTAATAATTTTTTTAATTTTGAGGGGTGATCGCATTGCTTTTTATGGTTGGAGTGGTTTCAAACATTGGAAAGTATTTCCACGCATGGAAGTCTCGTACATGGACACACTAGGATTCCCTTTGCCTCAGCGAAAGCACTAGGATTTCCTTTTTGATGCGTAAAAAAAATGAACCCTAAGTGACCCTTGGTATCAAATCGTAGCCATCTCGCGCTATATTGCAGATAAAACTCCTATCCTCCGTTATTTCTTTTCATCGCTTTGGACTGAGAGCCTTGAAACGCCTCTTTTGCCTTCTATTTTATACTCCCAGGCAGGGCTTCTCCATCGCCAAATTTGCTTCTTTTCTCTCTCCCTCTCTCTCCGGACTCGGAGGATCTGCACTTCTTCTTCTTCTTCTTCTTCTTATCGATTGCGATGGAAGAGCCCGTCGATTTCCAGGAGTGGGAGCTCCTCCAGACTTCCGAGGTGGCCGCCGCCGCCGAAAATTTGAAGCCTTTGGGGGAGTTGGAGGCCGACTCCGACGACGGCGGGGCCATCAAGTCCGACTACTTCGCCCTGGACTCCGACGCGCGGTACCCTAAAAGAGCCGCCTTGGCGGGAGGGGACAGCGAGGAGGAGGGGGGCCATGCCGATTCCGATAACCCTAGCTGGGTCGACCCCGAATCCGACTGCCGGTACCTCGACCGGCCCGAGGGGGTGCTGGGACTCGCCGGGATCGGATTACCCCGCAGGGATTTCGGGGGGTTTTGGTCGGATGAGTCCTCAGATGGCCAAAGGTCGCAGCTTGATAGCGAAAAGGGGGACCTTGGCCATACGGGGGATTCCAGGTTTGGATTGGGTTTGGAAGGGATCGAGGATGGGCATCAGAATTCCGATAAGAAAGATGCGAGCGGTGGAGGGATTGGGGAGATTGGAGGAGGTGAGATGGGGAAGGAGGAGCCCCGTAAAATGGAATCTGATGCATCGGTGGAAATGGTGGACAAAAGAGTTGCTTCAGAAACCGTCCCGGTTAGTGGACGAGAGAAGAGAGCGATGGTATGGTGGAAGCTGCCACTGGAGCTGCTAAGGTTCTGTGTTTTTAGGGTGAAGCCGGTTTGGTCCATCTCGATAGCTGCTGTGTTTTTGGGGTTTGTGATGCTGGGAAGGAGATTGTATAAGATGAAGCATAAGAGCAGGAGCATTCCACTCAAGGTCAGCATCGATGACAAGGTGAGTGTGCTATTTTATATATCACATTGATCATTACTTCTCTTTAGACAGGAAAAATGTAGACTCTCGCAAAAAATGATTCTTCTTTTTTATTTTTTGCTTGTCGATTCTGGGTAAATGTGTGCTCATAGGCTATACAATAATGTGTATATATTGCTAAGCCACAGCACTTATAATTTGCACACGATTTTCTAATGACCTTCAGATTACTGGAAACTTTGAGCTAACAATATTCTATTCCTATTGCTCATCCTGGAAATTGTTTAAAAATATTAATCAGTGTCCATTCTTTATGCAAATTGATGAAATTTGTCCTCATGAATTTTTTTTTCTTAATTTTATTTCTTAGAGTTTGTTGTGAATTTGGGCGTGAATTTTGTTTACTGAGTTGTTGGACATTTCGTAATTATAAATTTTTAGAATTTTGTTTATTTAACAAACTTGAAATTAATGCATCACATGTCCACCTGCTGAAACTGCAGCAGTTCTGATGTGGAATTTAACAATTAGGGGTGTAAAGGGATAACACTTTACTATAATCATCAGACTAAAGGGGTGTAACACTTTATATGATACTCATCTCAAAAGATTTTCAATTTCCATTGTAATCTTGTATCTGCTGTGGAATTTACTCTTTGTTTGGTACAAAAGATGGATTGAAGGAAGGATAGGTAGAAAAAGAAGGATCGATGAAGCGGGAAAGGATGGATGGAAGATGGAAGATCCATCCATCTCCTCATGTTTGATGAAATATGGAAAGATAGATGGAAATGATTCTCTCCTCTAATTAGTATAGGAGGAATGAAAGAGAGGATGAATGATACTTATATGACATTTTTACTCAACTACCCTTTGATAAAAATATTATTCTTATCAATTTACTATTAACACTTACTTATACTTAAAAAAAATAAGCCATGTGTAAGCTTATAAACTTTATAATTTATAATTATATAAATATTTAATTTTAATTAACTTAAATTAAATAAATGATTTTATAAACTAGTTATGAATTAATTTATTTATATATTAATTATATAAATAACTGATTAATTTATAATTCAATTTAAATAGTTAATTATTTTGATATAAATAGTACATTAAAAATAGTAAATATAAGTAGAAAAATAGAAGATATTTCTAGTTATTTAATTATAATTATGGAAATTATATACTAAACTTAAAATAATTAGTTATAAAATTTAATCGTAATAAAATTTAATAGTATAGGATTAAGGGTATAGAAAAAATAAAAATATATATAAATAAAATGAATGAAAAAATAAAGAAGCGTTATAGTTTTGTCAAAAAAAATTAATGAGAAGTAATTTTGTCAATACAGAAATTCATCCCTCGCATACTCCATCTATGCATCCTTGCATCCTCCCAATTTAGGAGGATGCAAATTGTTGGGCAAGGATGGGTGGACAATCTCTCTTCTTCATCCATCCTTCTTAAATTTTTTTGAACCAAATGATGGATGGAGGCTATCCATCCTTTTAACCCCATCCATTTTCTCTCTCATGGCCCCAACCAAACACATGGTTAGATTTTAACCATCAGCACGGGTCTAAAATAGTTTTTAGTTTTGAGCATTTTTTTTGTAAATCTTTTCAGATCTCAAGTTACATTACTTTGAAAAAAAAGTCTCTTAAGATGAGAGCGGAGTATGGCTTCCTTCATAGTCCAGGCATAGGAGATATTCAGATTATACTGATCTTATATTCAGTTATTTACTATATGTAGGTTCAGTCAGATATAATGGACCATGCAATTAAAACTTAATTAATTTGTAAAAATCAGTTGAACTAGGGAACTTGCAAGAAGCAAGTTTTGGATCTGCAGGTAATCTAGATGATTCCTGTTCTTTAGCATGTTTGTGCACCTCATCTTTGCCATGATGTGATATATAACAAGGGGAAATATCCTTCATCCCCCCACAAGTCCTGATGGATCCCCCCCCCCCCGGCGCGATTTCTTGAAATGAATAAGTATTAAACCTTTTTAAAGATTTTCTTGTTAGGGTTTGACAGTTCTATGTGAATCATATCAAATAGATTCATATCTCTCACTTTTTTTCATTTATATTGCATGTTAAAATTTAAATCGTATAAGTTAGTTCTTTTGAAATTTAATTAGTTTGCTTGCAGCCTTAAATTTGGGAATTATGGGTTACATTAATTATCATGTGTTCTTAAAGTCTAATGTTTGAATTGATGGAAGTCCATAAAATTGTTATTGAAAAAAATAAAGTCTTTGAAATTGTTCAATGTAGCTTATTAGGTGTTCACATGGATATGGCAAAAGGCCACCACCTTCGTGTTTCAACCTAAGTCGATTGAATGATTTACTAAGGGGTAATATTCTAAGAACATGATGTCTCTTTAAATTGTTATTGAGCCAGAGTAAATCAGTGGGAGGTTGTGAGTCATACCATTAAGGCAAATAATGTCAAAGATAGTCCATAACAATACACCTATAAACAAAATGCAATGATGCTCTGATGTTGGGGATGAGCTTGCAGTAGGGACAGGAGTGAAACTTTGTTTGTCATGTCAAAAGTAGTGTTTCTTTCTAGTATATTCCTTGCTAGTCTCTAATGCCATTTCTTTCCAAAATCTATTGGTTATTTTTGAAAGGTGGCTAGAATATGCACTCTATACATGCGGGCACATTTGTGGTTAGTATTATTTAAAATATTAAAAATAAAATCATCTTAATTAAATAAAATAATAATAATGGTAGTAATCTTTTGGGTAGATAATAATGATATTAATAATAATAATACCACTAACAAATAGTGCTTACTGTTGACTACTTAACACCTAATAGCAATAGTTATAACATAATTTAACATATTAACACTAATAGTACTTGTATCCTGTCCATCCAGAACCCACATCCAACCTAACCATCAACTTGTTCCGGCTCCATCCACAAGTCCACATAAGAGTAGGCTGCTTATACAGCCTCACAATTCTGAACAAGCTGAATATACAGCTGCACTATACTAAGGAAGCTGCATATGGTGCTGCACAATGGTAAGTGGGCCATCTTTTCAGCCTATATGCAGTCTGACCACATACAAGCAATGCAGGCATTTAGGGGACTGCATCTGCATATGTGGCCTTCAATTTTGTCATCATCTCTTTGCATTTTGAACCTCCATTGGTTCTTGCAGTCCATTATGCTACCAGCCTACCCTGCGCTGTCCCCCCGCCATCCAACAAAAAAAAAAAAGAAAAAAAAGAGAAAAAAAGAAAAAAGTTGAAGATTTTGTAAGAAAGGAAATGCTTTTTATGTTAATTAATCCACTACTTCAAGGAGGACTCAAAATTGCAGATGAGATGTCATCTTTGGTGAAGGATGACAAAATGATCTCTTGCTGATTGCTTTAGAAAGAGACCAGGCGGTGAATTATGGTGTCTGTCATTTTCTGGTCTGTAAATGTTTTCATGGAAGGAGTCATATTAAAGCTTGGTTTGGTATGTTCCAAGGTTGCTTAAGAATGTCGAAACTGATACCATGAGATTTTTTTTAAAATTCTCTGGTGGATAACAGTCCGGCAGTCCGACTACAAGTATGTAGAAGGCATCTTCCTTTTGGAGACCTATGCATTACTTTTGCTGCTCCTACTTATCTCATTTTTTTTTAGCGACCATATTATTTCCGGAGTCTTACACATTCTTTCACAGAAAGGTTCCTGATTACTGTTTTCCTTCCTTGGATGGTTTTGGAACATGATAACAAGTATGGTCAAATGTATGCTTTGTGCCTTTGTCTGCCATTTGGTTTTCCAACTTTTGCCTCATTCCTTGAATGTTCTCCTGATTTAGTAAATAATTTTAACTAAAGTGCTGGAAATAGTGATAGAATCATATTGTTAGTATGAAATTAAGAAAGGTTAGTTTCCTCTTGCAATGGTGTAATAAGCCCACTGTTGCTGTTCTTATGTTTGTTAATGTTCTTCAATCATATTCCTTCTTGTAATCTATGTCTAACCATGGTAAACATTAAAACTGCCTTCTAAACAATCAGTGTTTTTAATGTTATCACAAGGCTACAAATCTAAAGTTTGTTTTCCTACATTAAGTGTGCAGGTTGACATTACTTCAATTTGATTAACTTAGAAAACATATAACAAATTTTTTAAGCGTATAACAGCCTGGACTTGAACATATGGGTGACACTATGAGGTTACAGAAGAGGGTGCTTGCATGGAATCTTGGCAAGGACACATACAGTATTCAGTCATGTGCAGTGCACACCAAATTTTAGGGAAAGAGAAAAAAACGTAAGCAATGCATGTGAAAAAAAAATGTAGTTGTTCTGTAAAAATATTAGATAGGATATTATACCATAGAGTCAGGACGGAGGTTCTTTAGGTCCTCACTTGGACACAAGCATGCATAGAGAGGTAGAAATAGAAAGAAACGGGATTTACCATGGAAGAGTTTAGCTACCTGTTTTACTGGAAAAACTAGTCAGGACGTGAAGAAGAATTGAGAGTTGAGACAGGATAAGGTCAGAGGAGTTCTGTTATTTTGGGCAAGTTGGACAAGATGAAAGAGGGTAAATAAGTCAAAAAAATGTCCATTGATTCATTTCTTGTTTATGAGTTTTTTTATGACAACATTTATATTTTCACCATAGGAAAAAATCAACTGCATGTAAATCCCAAACTTGTGTATTTGTGTGTGACTGAAGAATGATGAATGAATGAAGGAGACCTCTCGCACCACAATGGTGTGACCGCCCACTTGTACCCAAAAAAAAAAAAAAAATGAATGAAGGAAACAATTTAGACAAACAGTGAAGATCTTTGAGGAACAATTTGGCTTTGTTAATAGGTTCAGTCATTGAGGCTGTTCTCAAATTGAGGGGCAGGCCAGCAGGCGGACAGGCAGGTGTGTGCATGTATGCATGTGTCAGTTTGTGTGTGTGTGTGTGTGTGTGAGAGAGAGAGAGAGAGAGAGATGAATAGTGAATGAACAAATAACAAATCAGACAAAAAAGTAAAAATCTTTGTGGAACCATTTGGCTTTGTTAAAAGGTTCAGTCATTGACAAACAATGAAGATTTTTGTGGAACAATTTGGCTTTGATAGAAGGATCAGTCATCGAGTATGTTCTCTAATCATGGTTATAGGCTGAGTGAACTTTTGTCAAGACTTTATCTTCTGGTAGAAAGCCTTTGATGGAGGAGGATGCAGGTTGACGTAGAAGGGGGAGGGGTAGTAAACCTGGTATATGGTTGATAAAGTTTTTGAATATAGTGTTGAAGAATCTTAATTTAGCATGACTCCTAGTCCACCAGGAAATTAGTATATTTAGGCCGCTTTCTTCTTTTTTTGTTTTTCTGTTTTTCTTTTTTATTTATTTTGGGGGATGGGGAGGACAATTTTATCATATAACTTGAAGACAGGGAGTGGATATCAGCAAATTACAAAAGGAAAAAAAAAAATCCGAAAAAGCTTTTTACTTCTTACTGCTTCATCCTTAGCATGAATACTTTTATTCTGCTATGCTGGACTGGACGTTTGGGTGATCCACATGGAAAACAACATTTAGACCAAAACATTTTTCCAAGTTATGTATCAAAGACTCTGCTTTTGTGTTCTTTATGTTGGCCTGCACTTTTGAGTTTACTCCAAGCTTTCAAGATCCTGTTCGGTGACATTTTTGGTTTTTGTGCCGCTTTTAAACAGAAATTGGTCAAGCTTCTCTTTCAGTTTCATGCTTTGACGGTTTGACTATTCTACATGAGCCATAGAAGGCTCTTGTGCAAACTTACTTGAAACTACTAACTCAAACTGACTTACACTGCTGCGTGCTCGGTTAGATTTGTGAAAATTAAACTTGGGTCTGGTCTATCCACTTCCTAGAATAATTCTGCTTCACATATTGGTGTCTTTAAATGCTTTGGTCTATGAATAACTTAGAGCTTGTCTGGCATATATTTTATTATCTTGCTTTTTATTTTTAAAAATAAAAATATGGAAATTGAGGCAAGAAACATGTCTGCCGCAATTGGGTCTATTTTTTATTTTGAAAATTATTTAATTATTTCTAGAAAAAAAGAGAAAGAAATCCTTGCTTTTATTGAGACCACCTTTTTTGTCAGCAACGAATGCTGTCAGCATTTGCTAGAGTAAGAAAACTGCTGATAAGATAGTTTCATGGAAAATGATCAACTCCATGGTCTGATGAGATTTAAATTTTGCAGAAGGCAACCCAGTTCAAGATCCATGCTGCACGTCTCAATGAAGCATTCTCAGTGGTGAGGCGTGTTCCGATCATGAGAGCTTCACTCGCAGCTGGTGGTGTGACCCCATGGCCTGTGGTGGGCTTTCAGTGAGTTGATAAGACCGGATGCGTGGAAGCGATGTGGCAGCAGAAAGCAGACTTAATATATAGACTTGCCTTATTTCAGATACATTATTGGCATAGGAGGTTAATTTTTTTTTTTAATTACTTTTTTCTTTTTCAGTTCCTCGCTGTTGTCCATATGACTGCAATGGCCCCTGTTGCAGTTTACTAGATTAAAGTCATCGATGCTGTTATGATTATTATGTAACCATGTCTTTATAAATAAAATTCCCTACTTGCCAAGGTATTGGCAATGCATGTGCATGAGTAAGTTATTTGTGATAATGGCGTGCGTTTGGAATGTTGTTTAGATATGTCCAGCTGAGAACTGGGGTTCCATTGATGTTTTCTGGTTCTCTGATTCTGAAACTTGTTTGCTATGGAGTGCTGAGAGACACCAATACTGGTATTGAGATTGCATTTCAGAGGCAGGGAAAAAGATATGGGTGGTGTTATTTTCAGTCTATGACTGCTGGTTCTTGCCATGGGGCATCGAGGTATTGGACTCTAGTTACTCTAGCATGGAGTCAAGGCACTTTTCACAGCAGATTGTTGGAATAAAAAGCTGTCTGAATTCCCAGGTGGAATGCTATGTGCATTTGATATGTGATCGATGGGAAGTCATGGTGGGTACATTCATGAAACTCTTTTGTGAATTTGTTAAAATAAACTTGATGTAAATTTTGATTTTTTGACAGTTATCTTGGAAAATCTGCGAAAATTGAAACTCTTCCGTGAGGTTGGATCATGTGTTTCTCATTGCTAAAAGAGACTTCAGATTGTATGTGCGATTACGATGGAAAGTATGTAAATAAATCCATCGTTTAAGTACTTTGATTGTTAGAATAAGATGAAAAGACTAAATAGAGTATTTGTTAATTTTGAGATGTCTCTCTTAGAAGTCTTTTTACATTAATTTTTTTATTATTTAAATTTAGATGATCATGATCGGACTAGTCCATCATGGATGGCCCAATCAGATTTAAAACCCAATCATTGTGTATCATAGTATGTTGGAATAATTTTTAAAACCAGATGTGATTTAAGAAAAGTAACTAGAGTCTTTATTCCAAAAGAATATTGTAAAAAACTTATAGAAATTTAAAAATAAAAAATAATTAAATTTGAAAGTGTGTTAGACATTATTCTAATGCATATTCCCACCCTCATGTAAGAATATCCCAAAAAACTATCTTAAGGTATGATTGAGATCTTTCACCTGCGAGCACGATTGTGAAAGAGATTGACGAAGGCTCTTTGAGCATCTAAGAAGTTGAAGAAAAAAAATATTATAATAAAAAGAAAATTATTGGAGAAAGAAGATTAAAATGCTCTTAGATAGCCTATAAGATTAGGTCCCAAAAGATCCATTTTATAGCTAACCAATATGACCGTTATGATCGTTTATGACCATTATGGATTTTATTGGTCCATTAAGATCTTTAATAAGGAGCTCAATGGTCAAAACCCTTAATATAGAGTTTAACAGTCAGAAAATAAAAATAAGATTAAATGCATATGACTGTTAGTAATTAAAAGCCCAATGGTCAGAAATTAAAATTATGATAATAAAGAGATTAAAATATTTAAAAGATAAAATTAAAAAATAAAATTAAATAAAATTTTAAGTTTTCTTTTTAGATTCTCTCCAACAATCTCTCACAAAACTCAAATTTTTTTTAAAAAATTATAAAATAAAATAACACAAATTTTTGAGTATTTATACTATATAATGGATAAGGTGATTTAACTATACTTAGTGTGAATAGTTTTCATTTCAAAAAAATAAAATGAACCAGATCTTAAACTATATTTTTTTTATTCAGACTTCAACTACCATATATATAGTACATAATTTTTTCATTGCTAGTTTGTGTAATACTAGTTCTATACATGTATCTTAATTTTCATGAGAATTACTAGAGATAGCTCAAATCTAATATCCGCGATCATGTATGGATACCCTTATATAGGTGAGCCCTTCCAGAAATATGTGTAGAGTCACATCTTATGAAAAATATCATCTTGGATCTCATTCAAAGCTACAGCTCTTCCTAACCACTATATAGAAGCACTAATTACTATAAGGATGGGCTGTAGTCTACGACTCCTATATCAAATAAACGACATGTGCTCCCTTAACTAACCAATTAATTTGTTATTACTACATTGAATCTCCTTCGAAAAATTTTCTATTACAGAGATTAGGTTCCCACTATTGGAAAGTCCATTATGGACAAGCCTCAAGCCCTTTGATGACTCTAGGTCCTTAATCTCATTTAAGCCTTTACAAGACTGGCTGATACAAAATGGTCTCCCCCTATAATTTCTGAAACATACCAGAACTTATCTCATAACTATATCCTGCAATTGTTCAACCATCAACATAAAGAGGTCAACAACTCCTTCCTTTTGGAACACAGAAATTATCCTGAATCAGCATTTCTATGCCATGCTATTAATATCCTCATAATCAAAGTGATAGTAAATCACCAAAGTACTAAGACCATGATACCATGAGAGAAGTAAATAGAAAGAAGAAAGGTAGATGTTTCCAACAACACAAGTAAGATCAATATGTCAATATCAGATTGAAATCAGAAATGTACCTGCACTCACCATGTATCTCTTAGGACATAATGGCAATAAGTCTTATAATTGGGTTCGTCTCTATGAACAAGTTAAAATAATAAGATTTTTGAAAAATACATCTTAGATTGTTGGAAAAATATTTAAAATCAGATGTGATTTAAGAAAAATAATAAAAATTTTGGTTATAAAAAAATATTGTAAATAACTTATAGAAATTCAAGAATAAAAAATGATCAAATTCGGAAGCATATTGAACAATGTTCTAAGGCGTATTCCCATCTCTCATGCAGGAATATCTTAGAAAACTATCTCAAAATACGACCGAGATCCTCCTCCTGTGAGTACGGTCGTAGAGGAGGTTAATAAAGACTCTTTCAGTACCCGGGAAGATGAAGAGAAGAAGAAATATCCTAATTGAAAAGAGAAGATCGTTAGAGAAAGAAGGTTAGAATGCTCTAAGATAGCCTATAGGACTGGATCCTAGAGAACTCTTTTTACAGCCAACCAATATGACCGTTTATCACCGTTGGAGATTTTATTGATCCATTAAGATCTTTAACAAGGAGCCCAATGGTCAAAACCTTTAATGCAGAGTCCAACGATTAGAAAATAAAAATAAGATTAAATGTACATGATCGTTGGTAATTAGGAGTCCAACGGTCAGAACTTAAAATTATGATAATAAAAATATTAAAATATTTAAAAGATAAAAATAAAAATAAGATTAAATAAAATTTTGAGTTTTTTTTTTGAATTTTTTCCAACATAGTAATTATCATATACTCCCAGCTCTTGGATAGGAGTCTGATTACAGTCTGAATCTATTGTTCATTAGTGAGGGCACGCCAGCTATCTTCAACTCTCTCTAAATTGCCTGAACAATGACTCCATGCAAGATGGCTGAAAGGTGATGTGGAGGCCAGGAAGTTTACGCGGTGCATCATCCTTAGTTTGTGCTACAATGGAGCTTATAGTGTGCATTATAGTGATCCATTATAGTGAGACAAATTTTGCTACAGTGATCCAAAGTTCCACGCAACAAAGTTGTGTGCAAGTTCCATGCAATCCATATTTTTCAGACAAGCATTTTGTGGCTTCGGCCATTTTCGTCCTTATGCTGGCTCAGCACGAAGTTGCCATCATTCATGTCTATTTGATGCGATCCTTGATGGCCAAGTGGGAGGTGGTTGTCTCTTCTATCGTTTGCTGCTATCCGGCTCGAATGGAATTTTTTTTTTTTTTTTTGCGGCAGAATGTTTGAAAAGATGGTGCCCATTGGCTATCCTTCTAAGCCGCAAATTGGTGAGAATTTTTTTTTTTTTTGGTGTCATTTATGATGGAGATTTGCGCTTATCCATGGGATAGCCTCCCCACCATCAGGAAAGCGAGGGGAAAAAAAGAGAGAGACGATGGGGTTTGGAAGAAAGTTCCAAGTTTTGAGGAGGTTGAAATTATGTAGTTTTTTACGTTTTAGATATAAGCAAATCACTTCTACGATAAAAAAGCAAAAAAAAAAATTCATATTTCGTGACTGCACATCTACTACTAAAGATTTAGATTAAAATGAATTTTAAAATATTAACATGAATTAGAATCGTTGGAAAATAAGAAATCCTTCTCTCACAGCTGTACGTTTAGATTTATATTACTCTATTGTTATATAAAATTGATTTAATTTCTCAATTTTTTCAATTTCCATAACAATCCTAGCTATAATTATATCTCTCCTAAATCCTAGCGGCTATCTTTTTCATTTTGCAAAGGTTCCTAACATCGATAAAGAACTCTTATTGACTCTTTGAATTATTTAAATTATGTGATACATTAGAATTTTAATATAGATAAATTTAAGTTTCCTATAACCAAAGAAAATCACCTAAAATTTAGATTTAGATGTGTAACTTTTATTATCGATATAATTATGGAAATCATGAAAATTTAAATTTAAATAATTAAGTCCCTCTTTGGGTCTATTTCGCAGAGTTCTTATGATATGAATTTTTTTTGAATTTTTTAGATCATCCAAAAAGGCCAAAAAATATTATTTAGGTTTCTTGACCTGTATAAATTCGATATCCAAAAACTTTTCAATAAACAATAAATATAGAACTAAATATATATTCACAGGATCCTCACATATCCAATTGAAAAGGTGACAAACTAAGGGTGCATTTGGTTAGCCATTAAAAAAATATTTTTTTACTTTTTATTTTTAAAAAGTAAAAATCAAAAGTAATATTTGGTAACATCATGAAAAGCAAAAAGTAAAAATTCAAAAAAATCAAAATAATTGCTTTATATGCAAAAAAAATTTTTTACTTTCTAAAACTTATTTTTCTACTTTTTTTGCTTCCTCATATTTAAAACATCAAATTAAAAAGTAAAGAGCCCGAACTTTCTCCCTCATCGAGCTCTTCACCTCTCCATCCCCTTCTCTCTCCCTTTTTGAACCCTTCTCCCTCGTCAATCTCTTTACCTGCCATCCCCAAACATTATTTTTTGCTTTATAGCAACGTAGTTATCAAACATATTTTTTATTTTTTTTATTTTACTTAATAGTAAAAATTATAAAAGATAAAAAATATATTTTAAAAATCAAAAATCAAAAAGTGTAACCAACGCATGCTAAATCATTTTAATATATATTTTTAGGATGATAACAATACAACCTCACGTGATATCACTATCCGTTCTTTTCATGTGCCACCTAATAGTGGCCTATCCCGTGGATCACGGATGGCAACATGGAAACAAGCAGTGCGCGTTAAAACATGCATGCTGGCATGGTCCAGTGTAGCACATTATGTTTTGGTAGAAATTGAGTACAATTTAGCATGATATGATTCAAGTATGGCCGGTTCTACAAGTGTAACAGTCTACAAGATGTTGCACCAAGGTTCTACAACTAAAATACTATGTTGAAGCAAGGATTTTGTCTCTTAATGTGTGAGATGCTTTTTTACCGATGAGATTCATCTGATGGAACAAAGACTTGATAATTTCTGAGTTTACAATAAGGGTTTGACGTAAAAATACTTGTGAACCTGTAAAGTGTTAGAATTAATATGTTCAAAAAATCTAGAAATTATTATTATTCTTTATATGATTCTTAGATGGTTTTATAAAGAAAAATAGAGTACTAAAATAAATAAAAGATTTAAAAACACTTTGCCTAAATTGAGACATGTGAAATACTACCCTAAAATGCGATTCGCCTCCTACATGCAGTCTTCGACGATTTTGTTCCCAAGATACAACGATCCGGCTCAATCCAATCATCATCTCATGAGTACAATCATTGGAGAGGCTGATCCAAAAGTTTCTTCAGAATGCCAACCTTATTAGAAGACGATTTGTTAGAAGGCCGAGTTCCTCAAGCCATTAGCCTATTCAGTCACGTAAGCAACTAACTGAAACCTTCTATCAAACTCACAGAATGCGGCCACATGGGCAATCGGTTGAATATCCCAATAAATCCCAAAGCATGGCCAGTAGGTGTAATAAACATCCATGACTAACAACCTACTGTCACAGGCCTAACAGTCTACAGGCTAGGGGCATAACAAACTCCGGCACCTCTCTGTAAATAAGTAACAAAAAAACACAAAAAAGAGAGGGGGTGGAGGTAGAAAGCTTGGGAAGTCAATCCATGCTACACCAAGCTCCCATACTTTCTTTCATCTGTGCTCAAGCTTCAGCTAACTTAAATATTGGAGGACCCCCATCGGAGGCCCCACATTTAGTATGTAAGGACTTCTTTTGTAGGTCCGTCTTGATGTCCTCCGCTTCCGACCACTTTAGCACCCCTGGAGTTTTGCTTTTCATCTCAGAAAGCAATAGAGAGAAACAAACACAAGAAAAGATAGAAAGATTTTATTATTTTCAAACAGTTGGATTCAAAGTCTATTTATAGACCCTGTCCGGATTATCGAGGAGCATCATGGTTTCAAAGAGATACGGTGCTTCAGAAACATTATATTCTTCGAAAACTAACATTCTCTTTTAAAGGATCATATCTCTTCGTAAAGAACCATTTAAGTTTAAAAATAAAATTTTAATATTTTTAAATAATCAAAATTTAGGAGATAAAAAAATTTAAATCTTTTTATTTTTTAAATAAAACTCTAACATAAATATATAGTTGTGTGAAAGCTTTTAAATCAAGTTGCATGTCCACAACCCTGTATTTTGCCGTTGTTTTATTATCCCAACGAAGTTGATCGAGCTTGGCTCAAAATAAAATTTTTCATCTGCTGTATTATATCATCATTTTTATACGGTATCATCATCAATCAATCACGTAATCATCTATCTAAGCAGTTTCTACCGTAACATCAGTTATATAATTACTAGTTAATACCAATAGGGATTTTCAATGTGAGAAACTATCCAAAATTTGGAGAAGGATCATATTAAAATAGTTGAGAAAAATAGGAAACAAATTTGAGCTTATGAAGTTTAGCAACTTATTCAAAATCCGAGAGGATCAAAAGCATAATCTATCCTTTATTTTATTACTCAAACATTAAAAAATGAAATACTATGATAAAATTTTCTTAAAATATTAGCAAGATAGAGGAATCACTTTGCTACTAGAGAATTTTTATTGCATAACTTCTTTTTCCAAGGTACCCAAACAAGATCTAAATTCTCCCATCTTTTCTCCTCCTAGTATATTTTCAGAAAAGGAAAATACAACTTGGAACATGGCAGCGAGAGGATGGCTGTACCTCAATCATTAAAAGTAAAGTCATCAAAATCTTTTATTTTTTACTATATATATTGTTGGGATATACTGACTGTCTCCAATACGCCGACTTACCCTCGGACCGATCCGACCGACGCCCGACGGACGACTCCGACGGATGACCCCGACGAACGACTCCGACCGACGACCGACGGACGACCCGACGGACGACTCCGACGGGACGACCCC